>NC_073692.1:94349724-94569467 GCF_029784155.1 Uranotaenia lowii
AAAATGTTGTTTACTTAACAATTTTCCTCTCATTCGATAAGACTAGAAATTATTAAGTCTACGGGATCTTCTGCAGTCTTTATCATTTCAACATTAATTTTAGAAGAAAAGCAGTTCAAGAACTTACATGAAATGTTTTGGCCAAAGTTCTTCACACAAACGAATGCGTTGGCTATTGGAAGAAGCCTTTTCCATTTTTTTATATGTAAGTTTTTTTTTTTTTTTTGTTGTGATGGTCCCACAGGCCCATTTGGGTCCTTCCTCCACCCCATACGCTTCTTTAGGAGTGGGAGGGACTATTTATCCTCTGGATAATTATGTTAACATTATTCGATCAATTCCTGTACGACTTGTTTGTCTTACTCCCGCGTATGTCCATCACCGTACATTTTATTTTTATCAGATACTTCTTCAGATCTTCATCACATCCATTTGATCCTTTTTAGGATTGGTCATTGTTTCAGGTTGACTGTTTAACATATTGTATTGTCAGTTTCTTAAAGACATTTAGGTTCGAACTGTCTTTGATGTTCAGCGGCAGGTTATTATACATCTTCAGTCCGTTGTAGAAAACAGAACGTTTGGTCATCTCTTTTTTCGTGTTTGGTAATCTAAAATCTTGAGCTCTTCTTGTATTGTATCTGTGTTTATCGATACCATACTGCAGACCGTCCAATAAATAAGATGGTAACATTCCTTTCTTCATTTTGTGTATGAAAATCAAACTGTTGTACGCAATTCTCTGCTTAACTGTCAACCATTGCAGCATATCAAGCATAAGAGCACTTGGAGTATATCGATTGCATCGTAACACTACTCGCATTATCTTGTTTTGTATTCTCTGCAGCCTTTTCGTTTGTGTATCTGATGCATTAAGCGAAATGTGGCATAATAACAGATTTTACGTAGATAATTTTTGACCAGAAAGTCATATATCTGCTTATCCGACAAAGTATTCCATATTTCATGGCAATCTTCTTGACAGTGTAGACGATATGAGCTACGAAATTCAGCTTTTCATCTATTTGTACTCCTAAGTATTTAACTTGGCGTACTCTTTCGATTGCACATCCATCGATAAACAGATTAGAACTAGCTTCAGCGTTGCGATTTCCGATAACCATCCAGTTGGTTTTAGTAAGATTCAGACACAACTTTCTGTATTTCAAAAAATTAGCAATATTCTTTAAATCCGCATTAGCTTCTTGTATAACGAGTTCTAAATCATTACCGCTCCAGTAGGAGACTGAGTCATCCGCAAATAGTTTGAGACGACCGTACTGTAAACATTTTTTCATGTCATTGATGTACAAGATAAATAACAGGGGACCCAACACACTACCTTGGGGGACACCTAAATTATTTTCTCTATATCGTGAATAAGATGATCCATACTTTGTTCTTTGCATTCTGTTCTCTAAATAGTTCTTAAACCAGTTAAGAACAGTACCATCGATACCAACTCTTACCAACACATCCATTAAAAGCAGTCGATCAATAGTCTCAAATGCTCTCTTAAAATCAAGAAACACAGCAACAGTGTAGGTACCATTTTCGATGTTGATCTTCCAATTACGAAGTAATAAATTCACTGCAGATTCTGTTGAGTGTTGCTTCCTGAATCCAGACTGTTCGGCGATAATTATATCTTCGGACTCAATGAATCGCAAAAACTGCATTTTAACTGCTAACTCTAGCACCTTTTCTTGGATTTCCAACATGTTTATAGGGCGATAAAGTGATGCCTCTCGCGCATTCTTCTCTTTTTCAATAGGAACAACTGTTGAATATTTCCACGTATCTGGAACAATCCCTGATCGAAGACTTGTGTTTATAACATCTCGTAACGGATTTGCTAGTAAAGACAAAGAATCTTTGAAGACTCTCAAAGAGACATTTTCAATACCCGCAGTGGGTTTCATATTGTTAACGATTTCATCAAACTCTTGACTACTTATTGCTTCAAATGTGCGAAATTTTCCGCCGGTATAAATAATCTGCTCAATGCAATTATTGGAACTTGCCGGAATACTATCATGAATTTGCATGACACTATCGATGAAGAAGTCATTGAACTTCTGCGCAATTTCAGATTCATCTGTTATTTCAACTCCATTGAATGAAATCGAATCGGCTTTGGCACCATTTGTACTTATTAATCGTTTTATCGTTTTCCAAAGTAGGTTACCATTAGATTTGTTCTTCTCCAGTTCATCTTGAATAGATTTATTTTTTGCTTCTTTAATTTTACGCGAGTACTCATTTCTCACAGTTTTGTAATTACGCCAGCTTCTTTCACATTTGTTTCTTAAGAATTTTTTATACAGTTTGTCTCTTCGTTTTTTCATATCACTAAGATTTCTTGAGTACCATTGAGTACCAGAACCAGTACCATTAAGTACCAGTTTTTCACGAACTCTTTTTTGCTGTACAAGTGCATTAACACTATTCTTCAATAATAAATCGATACGTCTTACCAACTCATTAAAGTCTGCGCATCTCAATGTTGGCAATCCTGCCTCAAGAAGCTGACGTAATGAATTTCTGCTATAACGACTCCAATCATTTAATGTGTGGTAGGTTTCGGGTACGGCAGCATTAAGTCCTAATCCAGCATAAATGTTGACTGACTCATGGTCTGGTCAGTTCTTATAAAGCTAAATATAATTCAAAAAAAACATCATTTAAACATCTTTTTTGCAAATCGCATACAAAATTTAAACTTGTAAAAAATCGAAGATGAATAAATCGCTTTTCATTGAACTATCAAAAAAATAGCCAAAGCAGTTGCAAGTTTTGGCACATTTTGTGCAGTGTCGTAAATTTTGCTGAAATTCAGAAGGGGAGAATGAGGATACTTGATCACTGGAGATAAATACTTGATTCCTCAGCTATATCTTGAAACTGGAATGTCTTACTGTTTGAGATATTTTTGTGAACTTTCCAGTGATTGAGTTTCTATCAACGAAAGTGTAAAATTGTGTAAGAGACTCATTGGGCACGTGACATGAATGAATTCGACGTGAATGACAAAGAAATTTTTATTTTAACATCTTTATTGTGACATCTGTCATTGAAAGAGTAGAATCTTTTGTTCTGCAATTTTCAAATCAGTAGAAATTAAAACTGGAAACACCGTGAAACTTTCCTGATTCTGATTTTTATTTCATTCCAACATGATCATTTTTCAATCGCGTTCAAGCTTATTGACCTTCAGTCTGACATAATTTTCCACGCCATCCCCAAAACCCAAAAATCATCAATCCCAAACCAAACCACTGACAATCACAACAGCTCTCCCACCCACTTTTCCACTGCCCAAATAAAATTCTCCGATACTTTCGGCGGCCAACATCAGCCAGCCGACCGAAATGGGGGAAAGCAAAACATTAATAAATCAGTTTTCCGCTTGTTAAACAATCGATTAAACGTATACCTTTCACAGGCCGTCGCCCATTCCTGATGATTGAACCTCGTCAGGTTTCGGGCCAAGGAACATCATCATCACCTCCAACCTCTTTCCGCTTTCCAACGGGTCCAATTCATTCGTTCGATTTTCCTTTCGCTGCCATCCTCACCAACCTTAGTAGAATACTGTGATGTTTTAACGGAGCAGCTAGGAAAAATCGAAAGGTAGAAATATCAAAGCGAAAATAGCCGGCCCCGGTTCTGGGCTAGTGGTTAGGTCCATTTTGCCCAGTAGGAAGACTCTGAAGGACTTATTCACGGTGGAAAGATCATCGATTTTCTAAATATACGGAGGATTGATTTTAACGGATGAGTGGATGGGAATATTTAGCAAAATATTTAAAAAATAGTGCAAAATTTGGAGAATTTCTAAAATGATTCTAAGAATATTCTGAGTCTTGAATTTCAATTTAAAAACTGAACCTAAAATTTAAAGTTTTAATTTTGTTTTACATCAGGATTTTTTTGAACACGATTTGAAACTCGAACTCGAATCTGAGTAATGAGTCTTGTGGCAAAATTTCTTTTTGTTTTCTATCTAATTTTTAAAAGAAAAATTGTTATCTTTTAAAGAAGGCATTTTAAATATAGAGTACTCCAGAAACAATGAAAAAATACGTTGATATGATATCTAATCGAGGTTCTCAGAAGGTAGAACCTGCAGTCGTTTATTCATCTTTTGTTGCCAATGGGGTAAACCTTTTTTAAGCGAGAAAACCCGAACCACCTTCAGGTTTCAATGGTGGGTATTCCTAATCCATTCTTCCAGGTAATTGACTTCAAATCGAGCAACAATCGGGTCCAGCATAAACATTACCCCAGGTTTATAGTGTCCTTTTTTAGCCTTTCAAGGAAGCGGAATAATGCTCCAAGCGGTTTAAGAAAATATATAAGTAACCTTTTTTAAATTTTTGAATTAAATGAATGGTTCTCTTCTTACCTTTTAGCCATCAATTTGAACTAATCGAGTGATTAAAGGAACCCATCTTTAGTTTTTTAGTTAAATTTGCTATGAAACTTATTATTTAAGTGGTAATCAAACCGTGTCAACTCGAAACGCATTTCTTTTCTTAAAAAAAGTGGATTTATACTCAGTTTTTTTTATTTCTTATAGATTTATCCCTTTTTACGAAAATCCGGAAAAAATCAAGCTGAAAGCCCTACTCATCGCTCATCTCGGACCTTTTCCGCGGCCCAAGCCAAATTGTTGTTTGTTTTCCTGGGTGTTCCGATCACGAATCCGGTTTCTGCTTCTACTTTTTGCTTCCGCCCTTCCGGTATCCGGTTGACCAACTTTCGCCCGCCGCCGTTTTTCGTATAGTTTATGTTACCACCTTGCCTTCCCTAGGGGGCGTTTCGAAGTCTGCCTGAATTTTGATTAGCTCCGTTTGGGTTCGAGATGTTGTAGCAAAACCTTTGCCAATCAGTTGAGTCGAATTGGTTCCTCCATGCATAAACGATGGAGCTACTTTCTTATTTCCTAACAATCATTAAATAGAACCCGCGGAAAAAACCGATCAATGATAGCTTCTTTTAGCGATGATGGGCTCCACCTACGGCGTCTAACAAGCTCTGAGTTGGATGGAATCGATTTGATATACAAGGGAAAACCTTACGGAAGTTAGTGGCTTTTGACCTCCTGTAAGGAGGCAATTTCCCTAGTCAGATTGGTATCTTTTTCCCGCAGAGGAATAGACGGGTTTATGAGTTGAATGAAGATCTTGGTTGCTTGTTAGTGAGAAAAGATTTAATTGATCCGATAAGGTCTTGAAACGAACGTTGTAAAAGTTTGCAATCGAAACTGGATATATTTGAAAGACGTCATTACATGAATGGCATTCGTGTAACATTGAGAAAAACGTTACTACTAGGCAGACCCATGCGTAGGACTCATCCATGGAGCAAGGGGGTTTCCGAATTTAAAATTTAGTGAGCAATAATAACACTATCATAAACGCTCAATGCAAAAGGAAAATAAATCTCATACTACTTAAAAGCAACAGTCAAATTTGATTTAAAAAAAAGGTAAAAATGATGCGATTATAAATAAAAAAAATTAAAATGACAGTAAATAAATTAATAAAAAAAAGACTTAAAGTTTCTTTTTTTTTTATAATAAATTTGTCAATTTATTAAAACTTATTCAAATAATGTTTCCTATTCAAGAAGGAATAGAAAATAGCTTAAAAATATATTCAAGGCCTGTATTTAAGGAACACCATGAAATGATTACAAAACTTCAACCAAAATTGAAAATCGTTAAAACCAGAATTAAATCTCAATGCAGAAAATTCAGTGTTCAAAAAATGAAAAAAAATTATACATGCTTCTTCAGCAGAGTGTTCATTTTCCGGCCATTTTTACTTTCCTGGGAATCGGGAAATCTAACGATCCTTTTCCCGGGAAAAATTGAACTATAAGATTTTTACATTCTATGGCATACGAAACCTTATTTGTATAGTTTTTTTTTAATTTAAAGTAGAATAGTTGTTAAGCATCGAAGTTTTTTGAAGCCCCAATCATTCAATAAGCAATTTTAAAATAAAAAAAATACTTTTCTTTACACTATTTTACACTATTATGGTGAAATGAATACATATTCGAATATTGACAAACAAAAAATGGCCTAACTTTTACATTTTTCATAAGCTCTCCCACACGTATTCGGATCGAGATAATTCGATGTATAAAAAAATAGGCAATAGGCGCGCATCTAAACTTAGATATTTTTTTAAAACTTAGAATTATTAAAAACCATTTAAATATGAGAGATCTGAATTATGTTTTAAATTATTCCAATTATCTACCAACTTCAAGCCGATTGTGACTTCTTCCACTATAGCCGGAATTTTTTTAATTTGGAATAATAATAATTGATTTGTTAAGTTTCATCTTAGACGAACCATTTCATACAACGACAGGAACATGAAAAAAGTTGGGTAATCACTTCGACTTTTCTTCATCCATGTTTAAAATGCCTTTTTTGAATTGTATTTAAGTGTAATATTGCTAATTTAATAAATTCATGACGTTGTTAAAGATTTTTTTTATTGGAAAAGTCTGCTACCGAGCATGTTTAGAAAATAAAGCAATTGCTAGGAGATTTGTCGAGCGATTGCTGTAGATTTGGGCCTTATTCATATCAAATTAGTTTGTTCTAAAAGTAAAAGCTCCTGAATAAGAAAACAGCTGTCAAAAAAAAACGCATGTCAACCGAAGCAGTTGCTTTAAGGGGGGGTAGGGTCTAACACTTTCAAAAAATCGATTTTTTTATTTTTTTTATTTTCTTATTGTAAAACATTTCAGGAATGTTGTGTCAAATTTTCAAGTCAATTGAAGCAAAACTGTAGAAATTATAGGCCTTTATCTCCTTCTATCTAATACTGCAAGAAAGCAAGAGCAGAAACTTCAAGCGCGTTTTTCTCGAAAGCACATTTTTAAAGTCCGTGAACATCGTCATTTGAAAACTACTTATCCGATTCTTTTCAAATTTGGAACATATTTTCTACATATAAAATACCAGACCCCAACGTTTTTCTTTTTTTTTTTACTTTGGGGAGATTTTACAGATGAAAAATGGCGGATTTTTTCGTGAAAAATCGTAGTTTTACTTCAAACAGCCACAAAAATTTCATACAAACTTTTTTAAGATAAATAAAAAACGTTGGGGTCCAGAAAAACATCAATTAAAAATATTTTGCTCTGATTTTTTGACTTCAGATGATTCTGTGCTGAGATACAGTGTCCACCGCAAATCCTGTTTTCTAAAAGGCATCCTCGAAAGTGCTCCGTCACCGGCTCATTTTTCAATATTTTTCCACGAAAAAATTACTAAATGTTCTTTTAACAATGCTTTGTATAATGCAAAAAATTTGAATACATTTGTTTGAACGATAGCTCTAGAAAAAAATCGTGAAAATGGTGTTTTTTTTACCTGTTAGACCCTACCCCCCCTTAAGCGATTGCTCGACTGCTCGATTTAATTTAGCAAAAGCAATTGCTAGGTTTTTTTCATACCACCTAGTGACAACAAAAATGGTTGCTTATCATGCTTATACATAAATCAATCGGTGTCGGTACTTAGAAAAAGATTCTTGACTTCAAGTTATTCATCCAAGCTCGTAAATTTTAAGATAACCATCCATTTGTTCCACATGTGAAGAGTTTTCGAAAAGGAAATTCGTAATTGTATTGGATTGCTTCAAATATCTGATTTATAACTAATCAGTTTTGAGGAAAATCGATTTTTGTTTACTGATCTTAACTGAATCAACTGAACAACGTGCATGAATATCAAATATCGATTTTGAAAATATTCACTTTTTTTAACAAAATCAGTTATTTCAAAGTTATCAAAACTTATTTATATTTTGAAGCGCAAGAAAAAAATTCTTTTTTTCTGAAATTTTCATTTTTTGGAAGATTGAATCTGAATATTTTAAAATAAAAAGTCATTTTGTCTTAAGAACTCGAAAACAAGTTCCAAGTTTGAAGCAGACTTCAAAATTTTAATAATTGTTTTGAAAATCAATTGTAGATATGTATGAAAAAGAACAGAATTCAAACATTTCGATTTTTTCAGAATACAAATATTACGTAATTTTGAAACTAGTTTAAAAAACGAAGTTGATATTTTATTAAAACCTTCTTAAACGTGTAACTAAGCGTTGAAAAAACCTAGATAAAAAGTATTGAGATTGAAATTGAATTTATGTAGAATGTTTTGTATCTGCAGAATATGGTTAATGACACACAGTTTTTATTTTACCCTCCTGATAAGAGCATTTTCTGATCATTGTATATCATTCAATTTATATGTAACTGGCTCTCGTCTGTCTGACATGTTTCTGTACCATATCTATCATCTAATAAATGAATTAAATTCATAGAATTTAAACTAAAGTAACATTATGTCTATCATTACCTCATATGAGCTTTAAAGCTATAAAATCTTTATGTGAATAAGCTGTGTGTATGCCATTTTTTGTACAGGATCCTTATGTGGATGGGCCTTGTTTGATACATTGAATTTTTTAATAATCTTTTTTATAGGTTTTCAGGTTTCTCAGGTTTATGATGAAATAGGTCAAAAAAGGCTGTCAGGGCACAATTTTCCCATTTTTTGATACCCGAGAATATGTTGCATGACACATATCTTTTATTTTCCATTTCTTCAATAAATCAAAGTGAATTTTGGGGTTTCTATTTTTTGCTCATTATGTTGATGGTCTCGAGTATTTGATATCTGTCACATAAAAAAAATGTAGACGATATGTTATGTAAGAATTTCAGGAATGATCTGTTAAGTTTAAACGGACGGATTGTGCTTCTTAACTTGTGATCAAGTTCTCAAGACGAATACTTATCAAGAACAAGGTAGGGATTTTTAAAGACATGATTTATGTCATTCTTGATTCTTTTTCGCTGGCACAGTAGCAAACTTTTATTTCATAAACAGGTAAGATCGTAATCTCGGACTTTGCACATAATGAAATTGCATTGAATTGCAATTCAAAACTTACTATTAAAAAGTTGGAAAGCCCTGAGTCCAGATTGTAGGTCTTAGAGAGATATGAGATCGAATTCCGCCGGGGCGAGCAAATTTACTAGCAAATTTGTTAACATCAATTTTTAAAAACCTTTCTTGATCCAGTAATTTCTTAAATTTTTACAGAAGGTTCTCGCAACTTAAGGAGTGGTTGTATAATAAAAAGAAAACATTATACATACACTTTTCAAAAAGTGAGATTTTTAACAAGTTTTTGAAAAGCTGAATTTTCAAACTTGATTTTTTAATTCTCAAAATTGATATGTACACACTACGAAAAAAATCTGTAAAATCACATCACATGTGATGTAAATAAAAAGAAGCATCATATATGACGGAATTTTCAGTGCTAGTTGGAAATTACACGACAGTACAATGTTGCAACGTGTAAAATAAAAAATGATGTAAAATTCGGCAACATGTAAAATAAAAATGATGTAAATTATAAAATCACTGAATATTGGAAGAAAAAAATCCAATTGGAATCTATTTTGTTTTATTTATTGGTATTTATGATTCAATAATGGAATTATCTCATCTCATAATAAAAATAAAACCTGTTTGTAATTTAATTTATTTTATTTAGTGACAATGTTTTTTTAATCTCATATTTTTCACACTTTTCATTTTTTTCCCTTAAGTACCGGATCCAAAGATGAATAACTTGGAGCCGCTTCCAGAAACACATCCTGCTTCACGAAGATCTCTGGGAACCTTTCTTGCGGGAAAACTGCTTAAAAAAATACTTTGGTGCACGACTTGACTGGACTTGACACTTTGTTTACATTTGTCTGATCCTGTTCTTGACAGTCCATAATTTTACATGACATTATCACGTTCAGTGTATTGTAATATTGATTAAATTAAAATTCAATGTCCTCATCACATTCCATGACGTGTAATTTTAAGAAATTTCTTATTCAGTGTTGTTAAGAATTGTGTGTGACCAAACAAATTTGTAAAATTACATTACATATGATGTAAAGAAAAAGAATCATCACATATGATGGAATTTTCAGTGCGAGTTGAATATTCCACGTCTGTAAACTTCAAAAGAAGTGTAAAATTTAAAGACATGTAAAATATTCAAGACGTGTAATATTTAAATAGCACTGAAAATTCCGTCATATGTGATGCTTCATTTTATTTACATCATATGTGATGTAAATTCACATCAAATAATCGCGTTCCGTGTCAAGTAATATTTGTGTCATTAGAATTCAGTGCTGTTAAGGATTCAACTTTTTTTATTTTGAAAATTTACATTAATAAATCGCGTTCCACGTCATGTAATATTAAAGGTTTTCAGTTTCAGTGTTGTTAAGGATTCAGATTTTGTTTGCTGTGTACTGATATTAAAGTTAGGTTTACATTTAAATTAACACAACTTCCTTAAAATATATGAAAACCCCAGCACTCGCATTTGAAATTAAATCTCGAGTCGTTAACAGCGTTAAAGCGAATCACAAGTCCCACCAAATAAGTAAAAGATCGTTAAAATGTTTACTTGAAGTCGGATTAAGTGAAATGAATCGGATGTACATATAATTGGTCCGACATGTTTGCCGATTTTAAATACGATTTCGCTCAATTTGTTCTCACGCGTGGCCTTCAATTAAGAAAACAGCCTTCTTGTTACAGAGCAACTATATTTCTTTATCTTCTTTTCTATCCATCGGGAAAGACGTTTTAGTTGTTTTCCTCTAAAAGCAATTCATAGTTGAAAAGTCAAAATTTCAACCAATGAGGAAACAGAATGGTTGTTGTGTTGGTGTGCTTACAATCATACTTCTCTACTTAGTTCGGGTCCTTGACAGTCAAATGTCAGGTTTGTTTTGGCTGATATACCCACAAAAAATCTTCAAAAATGATCAACGACAAACCAAAAGGGGCTGCTTGAAAAAATATGTACTTTTTATGTGTCGTACTGTATCATATTTTGATTCAGCTGGACGCCAATTGTTGCTTTCAACTGGGGTATTTAGTAAAGGCTCCGATTGTGGCTGAATTTACATGATGCTCTTATACGAGTATGATAATAACTTTTGATTTTCGTGATGGTCATGTTCAATAAAAATCAAATTATATTCAGCTACGTTTTGCTAATAAGCTTCTACGTAAGATGTTGCCGCTTGGTAACGATTTTGCTATCTTCTTTAAAAAACACACACACACACAAAATAACGTAAACAAAGTTGCATTCGAAATAAAACAACGTCAGCAGCTGAAAAAACAGATAACGAGTGAAAAATGATCCCCCCACAAATGAAGTTCTTTTGTGATAACAACCTGCTGGAACTGCATTTTTTTTTCGTACAATCAGCCCAGCCGAGTGCAAAGAAAAACATTTTTCCCCTGTTTTTGCATCTGACTATTTTCCCTAGGATGATGACGACGACGGCTACGATGATGATGGCATTAGTTGGAAGTATGGAGTAAAAGTACCAAGCATGAAAAACTATCTCATGATGTTGAATACTCGTGGTATAACTCGACGAACAAATGTGTGTAGGCTCCGACAGGACTTCTCGGTTCTGAAAATTTGGTCCTACGATATGAGCTCTGCGTTTATTTTTGCTGCGCTTGAAAATACATGCCACCCACACACCACATGTGAAGCAGGTTATGCAAAAAGTGTATCTTCAAATTGAATCCAGCTGGACAGGTTTCCGCACTGGAATACCGACAGCTGAAATAGTAATGATTTTTGTTCGATTTTTTTCTGCTACTGGTTTCACTATCATCGGTTTGGAATAAACTCGAGTGAACTGGGGTTTACCTTCATTGAAATCAAATATTAATATCTATCGTTTGTAGGAATTCAAAACATATCATTAAACCTTCTTAATTTTTTTTAAACATCAGAAGAAATTGATTTTTTTTCCAAATAAGTCAAAGAACCACCCCAAGCAGTAGCTTAGAAAAAGTCCGTTGAACGTCTGCTAAGCTGGTCTCATTTGATGTTTCGGACCACACAAAGTCCACCTTACGAATGCAATTGAAGAATGGTGAGGAACATTCAGTTGGTAGAAATCACGTTCGAAACTGCAATTGAGGAAAATGACATGTACTTACCGCGGGAAATGAGCTAATTTTGTAGAATTATGGCGCAACGATGTGTAATGTTGTTCAAACATCGGAGCAGGTGAACCGTCTTCGCAGTTAGTGAAAGATGGTTCCGTTGTGGGATTCATCATTATTTTTGTAAAATTATGGAAAATATAGCAGATGTTAAAACCCACAGTATGTAATGGAACCAATAATGATGAAAAGAACATTTGAAATTTTACATCAATATACAAGGGCCTAACAGAACAAGATCTAAAAATCAGCGCTTCCTAAGCCAATCATCTTCTACAACGAAAGCCTTATTCACCGAAACTATCATATTAGCGACCTTTGCAATCTGTTCTTGTTTTCTAGCTTGGGTGGTTTTAGTAATTTTTGAATCTGAACTAAAAGGTTGAAAGCTAAATAAGCCGAGGAAATATTTGATGTTAAAGTTCCTTAAGAATGTTCACAATTATTTAAAAGGATTGAAATTATCGTAAATCAGCAATTGGGTATTCAAAAAAAAAATTATTTTATTTTTGAACACGATTTTTTTTCTGTTTCTTGAACTTTTAAAAGATATGAATAAAAGCTTTAAGTTTTCCCTTCGAATTAACAAACACGATGAACTTGAAATAAGATTTTTCGAAAAATCAGCATTTGATTTAACAGGTACAGAAAGTAAGAAGTTCAGACAGAAAATCATAAACTTAGAGCCGAATCCAGCAATTTTGCTTTTTTAAGTTTTTGATTCTACAATCAAGAACGAGTGTGTGGTGTAACTCTAATTTGGGGAGGAAAGGGATTGTCATTGACTATAAAAATAACGGGAGCCTGAGGATGATACATGTTTTCAAGTTTTTGAAATGGGGTGTTATCGAAGTAAATAAGCTCATTGAAGTAGTTCCTCTATCGATATGGCTTTGATTTTGGATCATAGCTTGTGAAATTACAATAAATGAAATGAAAAAAAAAAGAATTCTTAACAAAACATTAGATGATGGCGAAATAATTTTAATGTCCGGAAATGAACATGACGCATTTGACAAGAACGGAACTGAAGAATTAGGAGTTATTTTTAACTACTCTCTTGAAATCAGCAAGAAAATTTGAAGAACATATTATTCTTTAATTCACCATACGAAAAACGTTGATTCACTTAATGAATTATTTACAATGGTTTTAGGGAAAACCATGCAATCGATATTCATAAAAATATATCGAAATAAAATGATTTTCTTGGTTACTTTATAACTCTAAGCGATTTAAACCTATCATGACCATTACTTTAGAACTTATTCTTAATTATTTCAGTCCATTAAAAATTAAAATTTTCAGTTTCGCTAAATTCATGTTTTCACGTTATCAACTATATTTAAACTATTTTACTAAATATTATTTCTAAACAATTTTGATCTTCATATGGATTATAGTTTTCAATTTTAACTTGAAAAATCAAACGCAATACTGAAATCTTAAATAACAGTTTACTTTTGCAACCAGTGCATCAATTTCAATTTTGAATTTAAGTTCTTCATGAACAATGTGCATTAGGGTGGCCCAAAATTGCACTACCTCTGGGATTTTGGGGGCTCAAGCTTCAAATGATAGCATAGGGTGTAAGAAACAATATTTTACATGGCGGCGACTCAGAAAAATGATGTTTAGAGGTCACACTGGTTCAATTTTTGGAAAAAGGTCAATTTTTCGACATGTTGTCCTAATAACATTTTCAGATCTTGATCTCCAGAACTTTTTTAAACCAAGCAATTCTATGAGTTTTTGTAAAGAAAATAATTATAACTAACAAAAAGATGTACTTTTTATTAAGATTTTTAATCAACATTTAATTCAAAAGATGCAAGACGTTATGATGTGCATCTTTGCAGAAGAAAGTGTATAGCTATGACTTGCAAATCTTAATATAAAGTACACTGTTTTGTAAATTGTAAATTTTTTTTCACAAAAACTAATGGTTATGTGTAATTTAAAAACCCGATTTAATACACTTAACAGTGGATTGGAGGCTTCCTTACAGAGTGTAAATAATCTTTGGAAACATACGACACAATAATGAATTCCTTATTTCTGAGTTATATATGATTATTCTATAAAAAAGATTATGACTAAAGAAAATCGAAAGCAAAATAACTAAACTCAATAAAAAAAAACTCGATTTAATACACTTAACAGTGGATTGAAGGCTTTCTTACAGTGTGTAAATTATCTTTTGAAACATATGACACAATCATGGATTCTTTATTTCTGAGTTATATATGATTAATCTATAAAAACGATTATGATTAAAGAAAATCGAAAGCAAAAATAACTAAACTCAATATAAGAAAAATATGGCCAGTACGTTTTTTGAAGGATAAGCGAACTGGTATTCAACGATGTCATTAACTACCAAAATATTTCAAACTGTTCAAGTTTGAAAGCCACATTTTTCGACGCTCACTAGTTGTCAAGGGGTTAGCCTCCTAAACTCTCATGATAGATGGCTTGGGGTCGATTCTCAGCTGGTTGATGAACTTTTTGTCAAATTTTCGATCGCTTCCTTAATTTAGCGATTGCTGGCTACTGTTGCTGAGCAAATGGCTACCTTTTTTGGAGCCAACATAAGCATGATATGTTCTAAGGAATAGAACAATTTTAAAAAATTTTGTTTAAACTAAATTCAACAAAATCATAACACCCAGAATAGGAGTTAGGCTGGTAAGAACGTTGCAATGGATCATACAAATCCACGGACATCTTCGTAACTCGCCGAGCTGAGATGATTGGTGTTTATAAAGTGGGGTCTTGGACCCATAATTAATGATATCCCCAACTGACCGTTTGCTATGCTATGCCTACAAATTGAGAGTCCAAAACAGTCCCAATAAATTTTTAGTTTAAAACTTACAGTATGTAGAAAATTTAAAAAAAATATTATAGACAACTGTTTGATACTTTTTCAAGATCTGAAAATGATATAAGGACAAAATGTCGAAAAAATGACCTTTTTCCAAAAATCGAACCAGTGCGACCTCTAAACATCTTTTTTCTGAGTCGCTGCCTTACAAAAGTTTGTTTCTTACACCCTAAGCTATCATTTGAAGCTTGAGCTCCCAAAATCCCAGAAAAAGTGCAATAATTGGCCACCCTTAGTGCATACTAAATCAGAGTCTAGAGTTTTATTTTTACTATTGAACGTTAAACAAAAAAAAATAAACTAAACTCTGTTTAGACTAAACATTTAAACAAAAGTTTTGTTCTTTATGTAAATTTTAAAATACAGTGAAAACCCGATTTTATCGACAACAATGGATTTTCAAGAAAACTGTGCACAATTTGATCTCTCCGTTCGGCTTCCATGGCGGTTGTTTACAAAATGCTATCGTTTGGTGTTATGACATAAATACATGGTGAAAGGTAATGAATTTCCCGACACGTGGGTGAAAAAAGTTTCCAAATCCGTCCACTAGGAGCGCCACAATGAGCAAAAGAATTTGTTCCAATATTAAATGAAGCAGACTTTAAGAGAGATTGCTTTGTTCTGTTATACCATTATATTTAGTTATAATTGTATTCAACAACTTTGATGTAGTTAAAATTCTACAAAAACCTGTTTGAAACTTGACTTTTTTGTGTAAAAATCTTGATACGTCCCTGATCAATCATCTTTACTTTCAACATCGATGTAATCATTCATCAGTTTTGTCCCTTCAGAATGATTTCAACCCTAAGATGTTCAACGAAAATTAAAAAAAGGCGATAGTTAGTATTTTTGCGTTAAATAAAATATGATGACAAAATCGGGTGAAAAAATGAGATAAAATCGGGGGTAGACAAAATCGGTGTGTGATAAAATCGGGTTTTCACTGTACTTATTAAAATTCTGATCTTGATGTTAATTTTTTATCTCAACTGCTGATAGGAAAATTTGAATATCGATTGTAAATTGTGTAAGATCTTTCTTAAAACTTTTGTCTAAGCAAAATTCTAAAAGTGCAGTTCGAATTTGAAATATGAAAATTCAATGCCAACAATGATAAGTACATACAAGAAATCGAAAATTTCTTCTTAATTCGAGATGAAGTGTACTAAACATGATGTAAAATCGAGATAAGTACATATCAGTTAAATCAGAATGGTAGATTCCTGAATAAAATTTTATTTAAAACTTTTTGCCGTGTTTAGTAGTTTAATATTGAATAGTTTTTTTTAGATAAATTTGTAACTGCTTGTTAGGGTATTTGAAACAAAATTTGTATAAGTTCAAGCTCAGCCTGGCTTCACGAACTTTGTTGAAAAAAGCAAATATTTTACGTGAATGAATTCATTTTATTAGCAAAAACTAACGTTGATCGGAAATTTAGATAATTGCTATTTTTTTTTTCAAATCGATATAGTTTGATCATAAATTTTCAGATAGAGCATTAAATATTTTTCTAAAAGCTGATTAAAACCTGCTGATTTGTTTTGATATAAAATAAGATCAAAGGTTTTTAATCTTTTTTTAATTGAACAATTTCCTGGTTTTGTTTAAAATTATGCGGAAGTTGACCGGATTTTGGTTTAAAGTTTTTTGAACAGAATTCCCGAATTTCGCTATGTGCTATGATGAAATAAACAGGATTTGCTCAGCCCAAATACGTGTGTGAAAACTGCTTAATCTTTGAGATTTAGGTTGAATTTCGTAAGACTCGTATGAAAATGATTAACTTGGTCTTTGGAAACAATCGAAGAAGCAACTTTTTTTCAGATTCCGTAAAATTGGGTAAATCAATCAAATAATTTGTCACATCATTGCCATTCAAACTGAACCTGCCATTGCAGATTTTTTTTCTTCTTTTATGACTAACATATTGGTAAGAAACTATCGTAAGTTTTTTTTTTTTCGATTATAGTCGTTTTACCATCTTTATGGTATTCGCGACTTTATTAACGTTGCAGTTGGCGGATTATTATTGAAAAACATATCCGGTACAACTGCGTTCGATGTTTGCTCTTGGGCTCGAACTCGCGGATATCGGCACAGGAGACAACAGACTTGCCAACTGAGCTATATCACAAGCCCCATCGTAAGTTATGTTTTTTTGATACAGTTTTCAAATTTTTTGAGTAATGTTTCTTTATTTCATCTTTATTCCAAGACTTCCTCAATCAAATTAAAGTGGTTTAAAATTTTAAGGAAATAAAAAAATAAAGATTTTTTAAATCAAATTTTAAAGACTGTTCTTGATCACCTACCAAATATAGTGAATAAGGATTGTTGCAAATTAAACAAACTATTTCCAAGTTATTCGTATACTTAAGCAAAACTAATTCTTCAAGAACTTAAACCAGCGAAAATTTTTAAAACAGACATACTTTTTAGAAATCATATTTTGCAACAATAAGTAATTTCCAAGTTTTCTTCAATAACTTAAAAAAAGAGAAATACAAGTTTTTTGAAATCGCAAAAATTTTCAAAGCTTTCAACAAAACTTCAAAAATTTCAGAATTAACAGTAGAATCTGTTAATTAGAAGATTTTCTAGTGAATTTAAGCTATACATTCGACAACCTGCTTGTTAAAAAAGTTTTTTTTTTCTTACTGAAAATGAATTTTTTTGAGTTTTGATTAACAAAGCCGAGGCAAATATCAAACTCTTTTAATGTTATTCCTAACCCCTCTTCGATTTTTGTGGAAAACTGAAAAGGGGATTTAATAAATTTATTTAATCATTCTTTGAGTAAATGAAAAAAAAAATAAAAATTGAAACTGTTTCAAAAGCGAAAAAAAATTGAATGGGGAGAACTTTACCGTTTTTTGTATTCTAGAATGAGTCGAATTATGATTAAAAAAAAAAGCTCGTTATTCAATTTTTGCCGTAGAGA
Organism: Uranotaenia lowii; assembly: GCF_029784155.1. Lineage (NCBI taxonomy): Eukaryota > Metazoa > Arthropoda > Insecta > Diptera > Culicidae > Uranotaenia > Uranotaenia lowii. Next base: position 94,367,659 of record NC_073692.1, read on the forward strand.
TAAAGCTTAGTTCTTTTAGAAATGGGACAGTTACGAATGCTTGTATCTCAAAAACCTTTCGTTTGATCTAAATACTTTCTATGAAGGAAATGAAGGTAATTTTATGATAATTCATGAAAAAATTTGAAAAAAAATATTTATCGTTTTTTTGTAAGAATTAATTCTACTTTATTCTTGGTACCTCCCTTCGGCCAGCGCACACTTTTTTCAGTCATGATAATGATCAGTTTTTCAAACTAATACTTCTAATAATCTGTATTTTAGGTGGCTACATTCCTCTCCTTCAATTTTTATTACTTTTTGGACCAATCTTTCTTTTTTAAGAGAAACTGAGGCCACTTTAGTGGATACAGCTGTTTCGAAATTACCAAATTTGATTATTTTTGAGCAACTTTTTGAGCGTTTTTATTGGAATTTCTGCTGGCAAAATCTGGAAATAACGAAGTAAAACCATGAGGAGATTGAACTTAAAGTATAATCGGTTAGTATAGATCGTAGGTTGCGAAGGGTACATAAAAGATTACTCTTTTTAGGCTTTTGAAAAGAGTGAAAATCATAGTTTTCGTATTGAAAATTGTTATTTTTTCCACAGGAGCATAATTTTGGCAAATCATTATATTTTATACAAAATAGCCAGCAAATACATACTTTAATATACTCTGGACCTTGCCACGAGCAGACGTGGTATAGGATTCAAACGCTGGAATTTGTTTAAAATAGGGTATTTCATAGTTTTGTCGTTCATCAGAAATCATCTGTCCCATAGCCTCGGAACCAGATATACAGCTTACGAGCTGTGGATCTGGCAAAAAATGTTTGTTTGAGGTTAGGTTTGAATGACTCATCAATAGGCAACACTTTCAGCTTATCGGAGAATATTTTTTTTGGAAATTTCAGCGATCTACCCTTAGTTTTTCGCTAATTGAAAATTAAAAATGCTGGTGTGAGACTTGAGTTCCCTGATGACCCTTAGCCGAAGTTGCCGATCATATGCTTCACTCCAATGGTTGATTTGAACTTAGTGGACATTTTTGACAATATTTCCATACTTTTTCACCACTCACATACAGTAGTTCTTTGAATAATCAACGGTTTTGTCGGCTATCAATTTGATAATGATGAATTTTGAATGAAACTGTGCAAAATTATTTTTTCCTTTTTCTCTTGCATCGTAAATATCTCAAAAACACGTAAATTCTAAATTTTGAAAAAAATACGTCGGATAGTACTTTTTACAGGCAACAAAATGCTGTCAAAATTTTGAATGTCCGATTACTAGTAAACGAGTTATTAGCAAAAGAAAGTGTCCCATTTCTAAAAGAACTAAGCTTTAGCATGCAATTTCGATGCATGCATGCTTTAATATGATCAATTAAATTTTTAAGCAGTCCAAAATTATTTTTATCATCTTCACCCTTGAGGTAATCTTCACTCTTCGAACTCCGTGAGACAAAAAAAAGAAAAACAAATTTTTAAATTTTCCCAGTTTATGGTCCCAAACTTTAGAAATTTTTCTCAAAAATAGGACAGAATTTCACCTTTATGTTTCAAAACCACCAATTTTTATAATCGCTAGCACTCACGCCTAAAACTATAATAAGGTTGCCAGGTTTCCAAGTTTTATCCGGTTTTGTCCGGATTTTTAATATAAAATTTGGGAAAAGTCCGGTCCATCCCGGTTGCCTGGAAAGTGCGGATTTTGCCTGGGTTTAATATAATTTAAAAACTTTTAAAAAGCAAATTGTGTTGTAAATATTCATCATTTATTATTTTTAATCTGCTTATAAATTTTGATAAAAAAAATCAAGTTTTTTTTTCTTTTTAATGAGTACTTCCAAAGTATTGACTAAGTTTTTCAGGATATTGCGCGAATAAGGGTCGAAAATTTTGAAATCAAATGCCCGGATTGGGCCTAGTTCAGGGGTGAGCAACCTTTTGAAGCAACGGGCCACTTTTAATTTTAAATTCTTTCGGCGGGCCGCATTAAAATTAAATTTTGGTACCTAATAACAGTTTCATAGCTTAACGTAATTTTCTCTAACGACTAATTTTTGACAAATAATTCTAAAAAAGAATAAGTAAAACGAATTCGTAAACTTGCATAAACTTTTTTTTTTAATTTAAGGTGATTAAATCAGTCGAAATTGAATAGGTTCATTACTAAAATCTGATCATATTTCAACAATTTCAATGTTTTAATTGATTTGAAATTTTAAGCGAATATTCATTTTTTACAAGAGGAAACATCATTTGCTTCCCTTTTATTTATTGAAAACGAAAAAAATTGAGTGTCTTTTTATTATCCGTAAAAAGATTTGGACCATTTTCTAAGAAAAATCCTTTCTTGTTCGAACCGATGCGATGGTATTTTTCGTCATCACTTCCATTTAAAAGATTCATGGAGCTTAAAGCAAAGCGATTTTTTATACCCATTTTCGAAAAAAAAATCACAATTTATTTAAATGTCGATGTGAAGCCTTTTTTTTCACTATACGGTTTTTTTTTAATTAGAACTTCCCTATGAAACCATTGCATTGAGATGTTGAACAAGATTTCAATATAACTAAAAGTTAATAATTTCATAGATTGTTAACAAGATTTGTCAATGTTAAAGTTTACATTTTTGATTCTGAAAATTCATTACAGCTTTCGGAAATTTTATTATTTTAATTTAGATACCTCTGGGATAGGCTTTCTAAGGCTGAATCATGAAAATCTTATGACTTTGGTGAGGTGGATTGCTTATTTTGAAGAAAAATTACTCAATATTTGTCAATGTTTGGCATGATTTTCTATGAAATTTCTGAAAATAGCATCACACATAACAAAATTCACATTTTTCCGAAATGCAGGGAATCTCAGAACTGATTTTGACTTATTCAGGGGCGTTAAGTCTAAATATTCAATCTGTTTTTTTGTCAGCTCTTGTTTTCGAGATAACTTTTATAAATAGAAAAAAAGAGTTATTCAATTTGTGAACTCTTTTGACAAAACTATAAAATATAAATAGTTATTGTCTCAATGATTAACTTTCCCAAAGGCAACGAGTAATTTAGAATTCTGAGAAAAAAGTTATGGATGTTATCTTTATGTTATTTATTCCAAACCTGCAAAAGACAGGAATTTTGACGAAAGTCTAGAGTAAAATTAAAACAAATTTAATCTTAGATATTTTTAAAATAGTAAGTCAAATAATTTCACAGTCTTCAAGAAATTTGTTAAATCAATTAAAGTTTTTTGAAACCGAAATTTAATAACTTTCTTGAATGATGTCAGTAGGAGTTTTTATTTTATTTTTTGGAACTTCTTTAAAATTTAGGACTAATTTTTTAAAGAGTTGTATCTCTTATACGAGAATATCTTGGCAATAACTGAGTCCTTGATTGAATGAAGGGTAGTAAATTGATTGAAAAATTTTGAATTATCAGTTATGAAAGATCGGTTTGACCCAAAAATGTCAATTTAAAAATTTCCACATTATCATATCATTGAAACTAGAAGTGATAAACGAAATCTGTGAAATGTTTTGGATTCGGGACGCCAAAATCTTACAAAATAAATTATTGAAACATAGGCACCAAAAATGCTGTTCCCCTGTGTCATCGTTACAATTTTTTTGAGTGGAATCACAGAATTACAGATATTGATTTTGTCGAGAAATATTTCGCTGAGTCATGTTGATAAGAAATCTATCATCGTTCACCCAGTCTTTATTATAATTCCTCATTTCTGTTATTAATCGAAAACAAAAATATTTCACTTCATCATAAAATTTTAACTTTGGTTGAAACAAAAAATTATGACTTTACTAGCTCCTACATTACTGTGGTAGATACATCAGGAGATAAAGAATGTATATAAAAACGATCTTAGATAAACGGATGGAGTAAACTATCATCTTAAAAGAATTATTAAATACTGAGTTGAAACATACAAGAAATAATGTGAATATAATTTAGAACAGATAATTACCAAAAGGCAAATGATTATTAACTACAGTGTATAAATTGATTGAAAAGTAGGTCATACATGTTCGCACGATTTTGGAGTGTACATGGTGAGTGCTTATGAAAAAAATGTTTGGCGATGAATGATGAGTGAACGTGAGCAACGTTTGAAGGAGATTCTTGGATAAACTGATTGCTTTGATGATTCTAGATTCACATTTCGGAGCGATAAGATGGTGTTTGTCTGTAGAGTGGAAATTACGGAATATCTGTGTTTAGAACAGAAGATAAATATAGAATTTTTAGGAGAAAATACGTGATAGGAATTAATTCACCACAATTACCTTTTTCCAATATATAATATTGCATCTATGCCTTTAAAAGAACTCAATAAATAGCTTGAATCCTACAAAAAAAAAGTCTACAATCTGATGTTTAGGAAGAAAATGCAACTGCAAACAAGCGACGAACATATTTTATGAAGTAATTAATATTTTATCATTTTTTGGTTCAGTAGGGACTGCTATTTTATGATAATTTTCAATTTTTCTCAGAAAAAAAATCGTTAAATAAATTTAATTTGAGATAAGCTTCGCGGGCCGCACAAACATGTCTCGAGGGCCGCATGCGGCCCGCGGGCCGCGTTTTGCTCATCTCTGGCCTAGTTTATAGATAATATAGCCCGAATTTGTACATGCTGAACAATTCTGGCAACCTTATACTAGAGGCCTAGATAACTTAAATGGTAAAATTTGATTCTCATTTTTGTTTTTTCGGTTCAATAATTTACATTTATTTTAATATACTAAAATTTCAGTCAATTAATATTAACGTTTGAAATTGTATCATGACGCATTGTATGAGCGAATATCTCATACTACGATACTGTTGATACTGTTGATACGATACTGTTGAAGACATTCTGAAATAGAACAATACAACCCATTCAAATTTTGTGGGTTTGCACGACACTTACGTAAACATATCATTAGCTAGGAATTTTTCACCCGGATTTCGATACCGGATCTGCAATTCGACAAATTCAATTATAAAAGTCAAGTCTGGCTATCAAACGGCTATTCAGTTCAGTACTCTTTTCCGATCAGTACTAATCAAGAATCCATCGGCTGTTGCAATGAAGTTCCTAGTCGTTTTCGCTATTAGCTGCTTGGCTGTAAGTGTTTCAACATAATTAAAAAAAACCTTATGCTTTTGTTCTAAATTAATTTTTTTTACAATTTTTTTAGATTTCACAGTCTGCAGCCGCACCTTCCTTGAAGGCTTCGGTTGAAGAGCTTAGTAAAGTGCACCAACTGCTAGCCAGCACTTTGACCATGAATACGGCCTTTTTCAAGAAATTCCTCGGTGAACCGGTGGCCGATGCAGCTCAAGCATTCAAAACTTCATCCGGCGAATTCATAACGCAAGCCACGGAATTATCGGCAACGGCTACGACTCAAAATGCTGCCCTCATTGGGTCGATTGATGCCTTAACCGTAGCCGTTCGCAGAATTGACAACAACATTCGAGGAGCTCTGATCGAGTGGGTTGATGCAGCAGCCAAAATCAAGACCAAGCTTGGTGAATTTATTACTGAGACATCGAAACCCATTACCGATTTGTTGGCAGCTCTGGCGACGGAAGCGGAAGCTCTTGTGACACCTGCAACCCAAGTGCAAACCGATCTGAAAGCGCTGCAGGCCGCTCTAACTGCTCCGCCACCAACAACCGATGAATAAATGTCTGAGCTTATACTGATATCAAATAGCTGTGTGTTATTTCATTGCTAAACTTACTGACCCCGTAAATTTCATTTTACCATGAATTCGATAAGAATTGATAGATTTAGGCACTAGCCTTTTTACCTTTCCTTTGAGTAGATATACAGTTGTTGTAAGCTGTTTAGGATCTTATTTGTTATTATTAATGTGTTAGGTATTAGGCCAAAGCTAAATCGGTTTTAAACTTACTACGGTTACGTTTTTTAACTAACAGGTTTAATCAAAACTATTTCTGTTCTCATTTTTTTTTAAAATAATTGTGTCGTATTCTTTGGCAAAGGTAACTAAAATTCAAGATTTGTTTCTATCCATAAAAAAACCACTCAAACCGATAATTAACTAGCACCACCGGTAGAAAGCAGTCCAACGATATTTTTTCGAGAGCTCTTTTCCAAGTGCATTGTTTCCAAACTTCCACCCTCGCTTCCGATTCGTTATTTTTTTTTCTTTCCGCCACTGAACCAGCTGGGTAACGCTGCTCTCAATTCTCGGAAGAATTGTTTTCTGCACTTCAATTCTCGACAATTTCTCCATCCATTCATCCAGAGGCAGGACTTAACCCGGTGCGACGACGGTGGCTCTAGAAAAGTATACACCTTCGCAAGTTACTCAATGGCTTCAACGACACGAGCCAAGGAATAATCATAATAATAACAATAATAAGCACTTGTGTCCTTCACTCGAGGATTTTCTTTTTTCTTTCTGTTTTTTTTCCTGCTGCGCGCTTCCAACCCACCTTTCGACTTGAAGAATTTTCGTTCAAATTTCGAAGACGAAAAAAGGGTTGTGTCGATTAGTTGCCACGTTTTGTGAATATTTTAATTCAATTTTTAAGCTATAATCAACGTTTTTTTGAACAGTTTTTTTTTATAAAATCATGAAAAAATAGGAAATGAAAAGTTAAACGAGTATTAACTATTTCCGGTCTCACCGACGAACAAACGCCAAAAGGCTTGCTCTCAGCTTTCTTACCTCCAGTTTGCCACTAGACTCTTGTGTGTCAGGCAGGTACTTGTGTCGTTTTTCCCACCCTTCCGGTGGGATTTTTTTATTTTCCTGCTCCATTCAACAATTTCGAAAACCCTGGGGCTTTGCAGTGATTTCCACTGCTTTTTTCCAATACTTAACGCCCACCTAGCTGAACAGAACAAAACAGGAAGAAATGAGGGCAACGAGGCCTCGGGACTCAACGAGAGCTCATAAATCCTTTCGGAAGATGGTGTTTTCAATTCGTTACGATATTCCAGGAGTGCTTAAAGAGGAGCGATTTCGTTCATTAGAGTTGAAGATTTATGTTTTCCAGTTGCATCGAGTGAATTGCATTCGAAAGAAATTGAATTATTAATAAGTATCCGTAACAAATGAATGATATAACATGTAAATTCACAGTTATTTCTATAATGAAAATAAACTTTTGATTAAGGACAAACATTATTGTAGAGAAATTTTTTTTTCAATTTTTGATCCCTTCTTGACAACAACTGATAGCTTTATACAGTGAGCGAAATAAGAATAGCACCACTATGTGTTTTGCTTGTTAAAATATGAATGATTGAAAATTACGAAAATTTTCTTCCACAGATTGTTCTGAATTGCTTAACGGATAAATCAAGCATAAGTTTACTTTTTTTGGACGTTGCAATTGGCGTTGAGGACCAAAAATTTGGAAAAGGGGTGCGAAATAAGAATAGAACCACTTGAGTTTTTCCAACAAAAACTAGATTAGTTTTAAAAATTTGCTCTGTAAACGTGAATAATATTGCATCTACGAGTTATTTGAATAGAAAACTGCATTTTAGGAGTTTTTCATCATTCCCAAGGTTTTCAAAGGTTTAAAAATGAGGGTTTTAAGAGATGCTCCTCTAGCGTTAAGAAATTTGATATTTGAGCTATAAAACTTTATCAAGCTGCTTGATTTCTTCATTACCATTCATAAGTATGATTCAAAATGATGAAACATAGATTTGACGCTAAGTTTGAATCCAAAAGCAGGTTGGAATTCAAAAATACTAATGTTTTTTAATAATCAAACACTTTTTCTCTAGTTTTAAGTCATAGATGGCAGTACTATCTTGCCATTAAACCAAATTCATGCCCATTTTCGAATATCTGGGATTAATTTGGGAGTGTTGGACGATTTTGGTCAAGAAATAAATAGATGTACTGTGTGAACGCTTTGGAAATTGTAAGATCACTAAATCCAAAAAAAATAGAATTGCATCAAGGTCACTAAAAGTGAATTTTTTTGGGCCGATTATCAGAATAAAGTTAAACTTTGGGATGCAGTTTGATAGACCAGACGGCTAGCAGTATTATTGGTATGATTTGCAATTGAATCGGAAGTTGAGATGAGCAGGAATTTTGGCGGTTGTACATTTTTGTGCTGGTGATTCTTTTGCAAATCCGGAAAAGCTTTCTGCAGCGTGAACTTCCACAAAAATGTAATGGGAAAATACCTCAAAATGATGAATATGGGCCTAAATAAACCTGGAAAATCAATATTGAGATAAAATTTGGTGTTAACTGCAAGATAGTGCTGCCATCTACGACTTGAAACTGGAAAAAAGTGTGGTTTACTGAACAAAATCAAAGTTTTTGATTGCCAACCTATTTTTTCTGATTAAAAATTAATTCCAAATGTTTGTTTCATCATTGCACGTTATTTTAATGAAGAAAGTAAGTAAATTGATAAAGAATTACAGCTCAAATATTTAATTCCTTAACGCTAGAGGAGCATCTCTTAAAACCCCCATTTTAAAACCTATGAAATCCTTTGGAATTCCGGAAAACTCCTTAAATGCAGTTTTCTATTCAAATAACTCGTAGAAGCATTATTGTTCACTTTTGCACAGTAAATTTTTGAAAATAATCTAGTTTTTGTTAGAAAAACTCAAGTGGTTCTATTCTTATTTCGCACCCCTTTTTCACATTTTTGGTCCTCAACGCCAATTGCTACGTCCAAAAAAAGTAAACTTATGCTTGATTTATCCGTTAAGCAATTCAGAACAATCTGTGGAAGAAAATTTTCGTAATTTTCAATCATTCATATTTTAACAAGCAAAACACATAGTGGTGCTATTCTTATTTCGCTCACTGTATTAATTGGTAAGACAATGGTAGTATTTTGTCATTTTAGTAATGTTTGAAAATCACCAATTTTTGTAATTTTTTTTCATTTTTGTAATTTTTGTAATTTTTATCAATTTTGTTCATTTTTGTCAATTTTGTCAATGTGGTCAATTTGATTAATTTTGTCAACTTTATCAATTTTGTCAATTTTGTCAGTATTGTCAATTTTGTGAAATTTGTCAATTTTGTCAATTTTGTCAATTTTGTCAATTTTGTCAATTTTGTCAATTTTGCCAATTTGGTCAATTTTGTCAGTTTTGTCAATTTTGTTAATTTTATCAATTTGGTCAATTTTGTCAGTTTTGTCAATTTTGTTAATTTTGTCAATTTTGTCAATTTTGTCAATTTTGTCAATTTTGTCAATTTTGTCAATTTTGTCAATTTTGTCAATTTTGTCAATTTTGTCAATTTTGTCAATTTTGTCAATTTTGTCAATTTTGTCAATTTTGTCAATTTTGTCAATTTTGTCAATTTTGTCAATTTTGTCAATTTTGTCAATTTTGTCAATTTTGTCAATTTTGTCAATTTTGTCAATTTTGTCAATTTTGTCAATTTTGTCAATTTTGTCAATTTTGTCAATTTTGTCAATTTTGTAAATTTTATAAATTTTGTCAATTTTGTCATTTTTGTCAATTTTGTCAATTTTGTCAATTTTGTCAATTTTGTCAATTTTGTCAATTTTGTCAATTTTGTCAATTTTGTCAATTTTGTCAATTTTGTCAATTTTGTCAATTTTCTCGATTTTGTCAATTTTGTCAATTTCGTCGATTTTGTCAATTTTGTCAATTTTGTCAATTTTGTCAATTTTGTCAATTTTGTCAATTTTGTCAATTTTGTCAATTTTGTCAATTTTGTCAATTTTGTCAATTTTGTCAATTTTGTCAATTTTGTCAATTTTGTCAATTTTGTCAATTTTGTCAATTTTGTCAATTTTGTCAATTTTGTCAATTTTGTCAATTTTGTCAATTTTGTCAATTTTGTCAATTTTGTCAATTTTGTCAATTTTGTCAATTTTGTCAATTTTGTCAATTTTGTCAATTTTGTCAATTTTGTCAATTTTGTCAATTTTGTCAATTTTGTCAATTTTGTCAATTTTGTCAATTTTGTCAATTTTGTCAATTTTGTCAATTTTGTCAATTTTGTCAATTTTGTCAATTTTGTCAATTTTGTCAATTTTGTCAATTTTGTCAATTTTGTCAATTTTGTCAATTTTGTCAATTTTGTCAATTTTGTCAATTTTGTCAATTTTGTCAATTTTGTCAATTTTGTCAATTTTGTCAATTTTGTCAATTTTGTCAATTTTGTCAATTTTGTCAATTTTGCCAATTTTGTCAATTTTGTCAATTTTGTCATTTTTGTCGATTTAGTCAATTAAGTCAATTTTGTCAATTTTGTCATTTTTGTCAATTTTGTCAATTTTGTCAATTTTGTCAATTTTGTCAATTTTGTCAATTTTGTCAATTTTGTCAATTTTGTCAATTTTGTCAATTTTGTCAATTTTGTCAATTTTGTCAATTTTGTCAATTTTGTCAATTTTGTCAATTTTGTCAATTTTGTCAATTTTGTCAATTTTGTCAATTTTGTCAATTTTGTCAATTTTGTCAATTTTGCCAATTTTGTCAATTTTGTCAAATTTGTCAATTTTGTCAATTTTGTCAATTTTGTCAATTTTGTCAATTTTGTCAATTTTGTCAATTTTGTCAATTTTGTCAATTTTGTCAATTTTGTCAATTTTGTCAATTTTGTCAATTTTGTCAATTTTGTCAATTTTGTCAATTTTGTCAATTTTGTCAATTTTGTCAATTTTGTCAATTTTGTCAATTTTGTCAATTTTGTCAATTTTGTCAATTTTGTCAATTTTGTCAATTTTGTCAATTTTGTCAATTTTGTCAATTTTGTCAATTTTGTCAATTTTCTCGATTTTGTCAATTTCGTCAATTTTGTCAATTTTGTCGATTTTGTCAATTTTGTCAATTTTGTCAATTTTGTCAATTTTGTCAATTTTGTCAATTTTGTCAATTTTGTCAATTTTGTCAATTTTGTCAATTTTGTCAATTTTGTCAATTTTGTCAATTTTGTCAATTTTGTCAATTTTGTCAATTTTGTCAATTTTGTCAATTTTGTCAATTTTGTCAATTTTGTCAATTTTGTCAATTTTGTCAATTTTGTCAATTTTGTCAATTTTGTCAATTTTGTCAATTTTGTCAATTTTGCCAATTTTGTCAATTTTGTCAATTTTGTCAATTTTGTCAATTTTGTCAATTTTGTCAATTTTGTCAATTTTGTCAATTTTGTCAATTTTGTCAATTTTGTCAATTTTGTCAATTTTGTCAATTTTGTCGATTTTGTCAATTTTGTCAATTTTGTCAATTTTGTCAATTTTGTCAATTTTGTCAATTTTGTCAATTTTGTCAATTTTGTCAATTTTGTCAATTTTGTCAATTTTGTCAATTTTGTCAATTTTGTCAATTTTGTCAATTTTGTCAATTTTGTCAATTTTGTCAATTTTGTCAATTTTTCAATTTTATCAATTTTGTCAATTTTGTCAATTTTGTCAATTTTGTCAATTTTTCAATTTTATCAATTTTGTCAATTTTGTCAATTTTGTCAATTTTGTCAATTTTGTCAATTTTGTCAATTTTGTCAATTTTGTCAATTTTGTCAATTTTGTCAATTTTGTCAATTTTGTCAATTTTGTCAATTTTGTCAATTTTGTCAATTTTGTCAATTTTGTCAATTTTGTCAATTTTGTCAATTTTGTCAATTTTGTCAATTTTGTCAATTTTGTCAATTTTGTCAATTTTGTCAATTTTGTCAATTTTGTCAATTTTGTCAATTTTGTCAATTTTGTCAATTTTGTCAATTTTGTCAATTTTGTCAATTTTGTCAATTTTGTCAATTTTGTCAATTTTGTCAATTTTGTCAATTTTGTCAATTTTGTCAATTTTGTCAATTTTGTCAATTTTGTCAATTTTGTCAATTTTGTCAATTTTGTCAATTTTGTCAATTTTGTCAATTTTGTCAATTTTATCAATTTTGTCAATTCTGTCAATTTTGTCAATTTGTCAATTTCGTCAATTTTGTCAATTTTGTCAATTTTGTCAATTTTGTCAATTTTGTCAATTTTGTCAATTTTGTCAATTTGTCAATTTTGTCAATTTTGTCAATTTGGTCCATTTTGTTAATTTTGTCAATTTTGTCAATTTTGTCAATTTTGTCAATTTTGTCAATTTTGTCAATTTTGTCAATTTTGTCAATTTTGTCAATTTTGTCAATTTTGACAATTTTGTCAATTTTGTCAATTTTGTCAATTTTGTCAATTTTGTCAATTTTGTCAATTTTGTCAATTTTGTCAATTTTGTCAATTTTGTCAATTTTGTCAATTTTGTCAATTTTGTCAATTTTGTCAATTTTGTCAATTTTGTCAATTTTGTCAATTTTGTCAATTTTGTCAATTTTGTCAATTTTGTCAATTTTGTCAATTTTGTCAATTTTGTCATTTGTGTCAATTTTGTCAATTTTGTCAATTTTGTCAATTTTGTCAATTTTGTAAATTTTGTCAATTTTGTCAATTTTGTCAATTTTGTCAATTTTGTCTATTTTGTCAATTTTGTCAATTTTGTCAATTTTGTCAATTTTGTCAATTTTGTCAATTTTGTCAATTTTGTCAATTTTGTCAATTTTGTCAATTTTGTCAATTTTGTCAATTTTGTCAATTTTGTCAATTTTTCAATTTTATCAATTTTGTCAATTTTGTCAATTTTGTCAATTTTGTCAATTTTTCAATTTTATCAATTTTGTCAATTTTGTCAATTTTGTCAATTTTGTCAATTTTGTCAATTTTGTCAATTTTGTCAATTTTGTCAATTTTGTCAATTTTGTCAATTTTGTCAATTTTGTCAATTTTGTCAATTTTGTCAATTTTGTCAATTTTGTCAATTTTGTCAATTTTGTCAATTTTGTCAATTTTGTCAATTTTGTCAATTTTGTCAATTTTGTCAATTTTGTCAATTTTGTCAATTTTGTCAATTTTGTCAATTTTGTCAATTTTGTCAATTTTGTCAATTTTGTCAATTTTGTCAATTTTGTCAATTTTGTCAATTTTGTCAATTTTGTCAATTTTGTCAATTTTGTCAATTTTGTCAATTTTGTCAATTTTGTCAATTTTGTCAATTTTGTCAATTTTGTCAATTTTGTCAATTTTGTCAATTTTGTCAATTTTGTCAATTTTGTCAATTTTGTCAATTTTGTCAATTTTGTCAATTTTGTCAATTTTGTCAATTTTGTCAATTTTGTCAATTTTGTCAATTTTGTCAATTTTGTCAATTTTGTCAATTTTGTCAATTTTATCAATTTTGTCAATTCTGTCAATTTTGTCAATTTGTCAATTTCGTCAATTTTGTCAATTTTGTCAATTTTGTCAATTTTGTCAATTTTGTCAATTTTGTCAATTTTGTCAATTTGTCAATTTTGTCAATTTTGTCAATTTGGTCCATTTTGTTAATTTTGTCAATTTTGTCAATTTTGTCAATTTTGTCAATTTTGTCAATTTTGTCAATTTTGTCAATTTTGTCAATTTTGTCAATTTTGTCAATTTTGTCAATTTTGTCAATTTTGACAATTTTGTCAATTTTGTCAATTTTGTCAATTTTGTCAATTTTGTCAATTTTGTCAATTTTGTCAATTTTGTCAATTTTGTCAATTTTGTCAATTTTGTCAATTTTGTCAATTTTGTCAATTTTGTCAATTTTGTCAATTTTGTCAATTTTGTCAATTTTGTCAATTTTGTCAATTTTGTCAATTTTGTCAATTTTGTCAATTTTGTCAATTTTGTCAATTTTGTCAATTTTGTCATTTGTGTCAATTTTGTCAATTTTGTCAATTTTGTCAATTTTGTCAATTTTGTAAATTTTGTCAATTTTGTCAATTTTGTCAATTTTGTCAATTTTGTCTATTTTGTCAATTTTGTCAATTTTGTCAATTTTGTCAATTTTGTCAATTTTGTCAATTTTGTCAATTTTATCAATTTTGTCAATTTTGTCAATTTTGTCAATTTTGTCAGTTTGGTTTATTTTGTCAATTTTGTCTGTTTGGTTAATTTTGTCAATTTTGTCAATTTTGTCAATTTTTCATACATTAGAAAAAAACGGCATATTTTAATCAACAAAATACTGAGAAATTTGAATATTTCGATAGTTTCTTAGATTAATTTCCAATACTGGGAGGATGAATGTGTTAATATATTTAGTTGAATAAAAATGCGAACAAAACGCTTTGAATAGATGCAAAATTGGCTCCAAAATCAATACATCACAATTCAGTAGGTCCAGAATCATTGAACAAGAGCCATGTACAACATTGATAGGAACATCGTTACACGTGCCCAAACAAAACAGCAGCACCTCGAGAGCCCTGGCCAAATTTGCAAAATCCTTTTGCTGTCTGTCGATTTCAGTAGAAAGGTATTATTGTCCAGTATTCTGTGTCTTGTTTTTTTTTTTTTTTTTTTTTTTTGAACGAAGGAACCTTCACGGTTGGAATTTTTGGAAAACGTTCGCTTGCCGCACCACAAATTGGAGCTGTTATTCATGTCACGATCATTTTCCTGCTCGCCAGACTCCATGGTATTTTCCATGGCACAAAACATTGAACGTTGAACTTGGTCCATTTCGGATCAGGGTAAGGTATGCATTTGTCGAACTGTTTAAAGATGTTAGAAAAATGTTAGGATGTTAGGAAAAAATACCCTGAATTTACAAAAACATTGAAATAATAAAATTCATAAAAAATTCATAGTTATGATAATTGTTTCTACCATGAATATATTCCTTTTTTACCCATCAAAACCACCGAAGCACATACAAACAAATTCACAGCCAAAATGATCCAACAAAAACTAGGAAGAACAACCTAAAAAAAAAGGATAACAAAAAAGGGCCATGCATTTAGTACGGTCCACGTTGTTTTGTCCCAGGCAAAGGCTGTCGGTAAAAAATGTTAATTTATTACACCACTGACACCTGGGATATTGTGATATACTCCCCGGGGACTGGAAGGTTTTGGGCTCAAAATCTCCTGAATGTATGAGCTACCGGACCATTCATGCATTTTCCTTATCTCCTATGCCAGGGATGACCACCCTGTCCCAGAAGTTAGTTCGTAGCTATGCATAAAAAAACTGTACAAAACAATCGACGTCCTTCATGTCTGTGGGGAGTAATTTTTTTTCCTGATTATTTTTTTTTTGTTATGAGTACTAATTGGTTTGGGACCATGGGAAAACTGACATCGAGTATGGAACCTGCATTAGTTGGAGAACACTATTGAAAAGGGAATTATTATTTCATTTTTCTATCACTCCGATCACATTTGATTTGAATTAAACAATTGAACCTTAAAAATAAAAATTAATGGACATGTTTCCTCACCATGATTTAAACAAACAATACTTACTTCTTACAACTAGTACTAACTACTTACAACAAAAAATAAGCTTCATCATTCTTTGCAAATCTTGATATTTTAATTTGTAGGTCGTGTTAGAGATCTCAATGGCAACACCAATTCAACACACAATAATATTCAAAATACGTCGAGAAAAATATCCATACTGTAACTTTTCATTGATTCTTTGCTTGCTCTGTTAAAAATCTATGGCAATTCCCGAAAAACGGATTCAGTGCACAACTGCTGAAATGGATTGAGTCGTATTTGACAAACCGTACACAAATTGTTAGATTCAATGGTTCACTTTCGAAAAGCATCTTCGTTACATCTGGTGTGCCTCAAGGCTCCCATCTCGGTCCCTTATTATTTATCTTATACGTCAATGACATTACTTATTTACTGAACCAGCTAAACATGCCCATATATGCAGACGATATGAAGCTTTATATGATAATCAATAACGAAGAAGATATCAGGGTGTTTCAAAATGAAATAAATATTTTTCACAAATGGTGCACTAAAAGTTTTCTTGAACTAAACGTGAAAAAATGTTCAAATATTGTATTTACAAGGAAAAAATATCCGTCATATGAAATTGTTACATTAGGAAATGAGCCTGTGGAGAGAACCAATAAGATAAGAGATCTAGGTATTATATTGGCCTCAAAACTTACTTTTGTAGATCACTATAACTCAGTAATTCAAAAATCAAATAGTATTCTTGGCTTTATAAAAGTTTTAGTTATAATTTTCAAGACCCATATACAGTAAAAACATTGTACACAGCTTATGTCCGATCCATACTTGAGTACTGTAGCGTTGTGTGGTCGCCCTTTCAAATTTCTCATAAAAACCGTTTAGAATCCATCCAAAAACAATTTGTTCTATTTGCGTTACGAAATCTAGGATGGTCTCAGAGCCAATTACCAAGCTACGAATCACGCTGTTTACTAATAAATATTGAACCATTAGAGAATGGTGGGGTAAAAGTACGACCTTAGTGCTATCCTATTTTTTGAAAATTTTGTCAGTTGTTTTCCAAAAAAAGAAGAACAGCATTTGATTCTTTGGACTTTTATCTCTCTTCTACAAAATTACGAAGATAATTGATCGACGCATTTCATAGCAGTATTGAAAATGCTTAACTGCTATCGAAACGTACTCTTACCCCACCTCTGGGGCAAAAGTTCGAAAGATGTGGGGTAAAAGTACGACCATTCAAAATTCCACAATTCTGCATGAAGTCAACAGGAAAATTATTTTGTATTGATCTCTGCTTACTGCAGCAGCTTCTTTGTTCGCTTTTGATACCAATCCTATACATGGGCAAATAACCTGCGTGAGTTAGGAGTTCTCCATTCACTGTCCATATTCAGCACGTTTTCGAAATCCAGTTCTCATCGTATTTGAGCAATTTTTCGCGCGAGCAAGTCTTGTAGAAACAAAAATATGCGCTGATGTTTCTAGAGCATTTAAAACAGAAGTTCAAATTTTCCGTTCAGATTTACTTCAGTAGACCCTTCGTACTTTTGCCCCATTTGCAGTTCGTACTTTTGCCCCTTCAAGGTTTCTTTTGATTCATAGTTTATTGTGCAGAACAGAGACATAGTAATTAAATTCTTTCTTCGGCATTTGATAGTGATTAAAAACAACTAAAAAGACACATCAAAACTTTCATTGAAAGCCAGACTTTTGATTGCTCAAACATGTTTGCCGTTATTTGAAATATTACATTATTCAAGCAAAAAAGGCTACTTTACCTCATTTTTCGGAGTATTTTCAATTTCTACTAAAACAAATTATTGCTGGTTCTTGGCAGTCCAAATCACTATCAATCCACGCCAGAGTTTTGAATTTTACTGTTCTCGGTTTGTGATAATCCCAAAACGTACTTTTACCCGACTCGTACTTTTACCCCACCTTACTCTAAGTGTTAGAAGAGAATTTGCTGCAATCTCCTTTGTAAACGACATAATTAATCAGCGTGTTCAGTCTACTTATCTACTAAATCAGTTAAACTTTTATTGTCCAAGTCGCCAGTTGTGAACCAGAAATCTATTTATTTTAACCTCTGCTCGAACTGATTATGGTTAAAAATAGTCCAATCAATTGTCTAATGCAGACTTATAATAAAAACTACCAGAACATAGATTTTACTTTGTCTAAACAGCAGCTAAAAAGTGCTTTTTACGGCAACAGGCACTTAAGAACCTAATATTGAAGTATTTGAAATAATATTAAGATTGTAACTACTAGTTTTAAGAATATATATGTAGCCTACGATGTTTGGCGAAATCTATATATATAAAAAGCAGTGTTCGGCACAAAAACGCTAATCCGCTAATCGCTAGTTAGTCCGATAACTTTTTGTTAGCGGTTTAATTCTGCCGCTAAATTTGGATCGAGCTAGCGAATTAAAAAGTTCCGCTATTTTTTGGTTCCGCTAAATGAAGACCGCTAACTTCCATTTACTTGTTTCAAATTCACGAATTATTACTGATAGAAGAAAACTTTTTGTCGTTTGATAAGTTAAGGAGACATCGGGTATCATTCTTACACCAATATGCGCTTCAAGTGAAAGTGGTCACTTCGAATGGTGTCAGGACAGGAATGCCTCATACAGATTTACTTTTATTTTCTCTATTAGTACTTCTTTTCTCAACATTCTTAGAAAAAGAATTCAAGAAACATAGTTAAACAGTATTAATCTATTTTAAACATCCTTTATATAATTCATAGCTAAAAGGTCAACTTTTCGATACTGTTTTTTTGCCTGCAAAAGTACAGCCCACGGCCTACTTGATCAATATTTTACGTGACTTTAGCATGGTCGTCCACATGTGGTGATTTGTTGAAATGAGCTTTTTAGGTTAAACGATGGATTTTCAAGGCTTTTCCAAATTTCCTAGTTTTTTTAATTTTAGATTTCAACGTTACTATCCCACCCGGCAAGTCTCGTTTAATACATGTACGAATACAACTTGTTTGAAGTGGATGAGATATTTACTTTTCACAATACAATTTTTCACTGATATTTCAAATCAGGTAAAATAAAGATAAGATAAAATCGCCATAGAATGAATTTGGATTTTCATTTCATTTAGTTCTTATAGATCCACGTTTGTCAATAATAATCAATAATCATAAGAATTTTGCATTCCTATTTTGAAAGTTTGAAAAAAGTGAAACCTGGTAAAAAAATTTCATCAGACTGGGTACAATAAATAATCTACCATATTTGTAAAGTTTTTGAGCAAACGAATTGAGATGCAACAATAATCCATCCTTTGGCCATGCTGTTTACGTTATTGTTAGTCAACAGTTAGCGTTTAGCGATTAGCGCTTTAAACTTGGAGCGATAACTTTTTCAGCTGATTTAGCGGTTTTAATTAGCGATCGCTAAAATTGAATGAGTTAGCGATTTAATTAGCGCCGCTAATTTTTCAATTAGCGATGCCGAACACTGATAAAAAGTAATTTCCGTTTGTTCGTTTGTATGTTTGTCTTCAATAGGCTCAGCTGCCTTAAGAGCTAAAGAGCTGAAATTTGGCATGGGTGCTTATTAGGACCAGGAATGATGAAAAATGTTCTTAGATGTTCGGATGACCCCTTTTGAAGGCGGTCGTCCATACAACAACGGTTTTATTCCCCCGAACCGAAAGTCATGGCACCCATTTTGTGAACCGACTTTCGTTTCCGTTCGTTCCGTTGGCGGGATTTTTTTCACCATCACCATGGGCAGGCTATTAGAAACGACCATCCAGAGCTCACAAGTACTGGATAGCAAATCGAAGCTTGCTGAGCATTAAAAATTTGAAAGTGAAAATTTTGGCGGGTGTTTTTTGTACCTTCTACTGTTCAAAGCACATGCTACCGGTACGAGATATTTGGATACAATTATAAGCCTACATTTTGATTGAAAAATACAACTAGCCTGTTAGGAATACATTGACAAGAATAGAAGTGGCTTTCAAAGTGCTCTTTACCGCTGCTGGGGGGCTTTGAAGGTCAACCATTTTTATATTTTTGTAATTCCTCACAGAGAAAGAAAAATTTTTTAGATTCAGAGTTTATAAGTTCAAGGCTGCGATTTTAATGCTTCAATTGGAATTTTGAAGGGGGATTAGAAAATTGATAAGATAACAAAATTTGAGGTTTTGAGTTTTATCCAATTCGATTTCACTGATCAATTTCTAACTTTTGAGTTATCATTGATGACCAATGTGGTCGATTCTACCATTTATTAATGGGATGTTTGTGCCCATGAAAAAAAAACAGAATTAAAAAAAAAACCTTTTTCATAATATAGAAATGGTGTTTTCGAAATGATTTGTTTTCGATAACTTCAAAAAGCTATTAGTAGAACTTCCAACATTTAAGGTAAACTAAATTAAACAGTGCGAAATTGAAAAGCGAAAAAAATACACATATGCAGTTGAAAACATGCAAAGTAAGTTTTCAACATGCTCAAAAAAATCATCCATATTGAAAAGTGGGATAATCTTCAACAGATATTTTCATTGGATAAGGGATGGAAAAGATAACAAAGCAGTTTAATCTTTTGAAGATAAAACTATAAGGCCAAATCTATTCAAGCTTCCTAAGAAATGATGTTTGTCTATATTAAGTTTTCAATATCTTAGTCATCTTGCTGTTTTTATACATCGGATTGGGTTGAAAATTGGCACATAGGGGTTATTTGGGACAAAGAATTGAATTCACTTATCCAAATTAAAGTCAGGGGTCGGCCTAAGGGGTCGTCCATATTAACTATTCACTGTTTTTGCGATATTGTCGTTATTATACATCTATTTAAAGGAAATTGGTACATGAGAGTTTTGAGGGACGATCAATCGATTTCAGTTATTGAATTCAGCGTAAGGGGCCGGCAATAGGGTCGTCCATATTAACCTTACAATATTTTTGAAATATCGACGTTATTATACATCGGATTGGGATGAAAATTTGCACACGGTGGTTTTCAGAGACGGACAATCGACTTCAGATATCAAAGATTGTATAAGAGGCCACCAAAAGGAGTTTAACTTTTGGGCAATAATTGCGTTGTTATGCGACGATCGACTCGAAATTTTTACACGGATTTTTTTTTTGGCACGGGCAATCAATTCCTGATTTCAAATGAAGTAGCAGACGACAGAAGAGGTGTTCGTTCAATATTTGTGCAATTATAACTTAACAATTAATTTGGAAATGCATCAGGAAAATATTTGGCTATTGACTTTCATACAAACTGTTCATAACATATTCCAAGTTGAAAGCGAAACGGAGTTCGTATGGGAACAGCTAGTAAATAAATAAATAAATAAATAAAAACTGGTTTTAGTATGATTAAGAAAACACCTTGAAATATGTGGAAAAAAAAGAATGTCTTTGGATATTTATTTCCAAAAATTGAATTTTAATAATCCAAGCCAAAATTTGACAAAAAGGTGGCAATTTTCAGTGAGTATACCCACAAGTAATCAATACAAAAAATCACCTCAAAAGAAAATTTTTTGAAGATAACTATGTTTTTTAGCGCAATTTATCAGGAAATTTCAAATTACACAGCTGCAATGTTGTCCAATGAGTTAATCTGATGTCAAATTTGCTACCAAATTACGACTATAAGAACTTATTGGATTACCTTAGGAAGGCACCTTTTAAACCACATTAACAGCGTGAGTACCTATTCACGCAAGATTTCCGCAACAAATTTCTATCCACCAGGAAAGCCATTTTATAAAGGGAGATACGGTCAAAATTTGGTCGAGGGAAAACGCGTGTAAATCGGTGAAATCTTTTATTTAAAAAATCCAATTAAATTTTTTTTTCAAGTTTAATTAGTATAAAATTCAGGAAAAATATTCAGTTAGGCTTCCGCTTTTCCAAATCCGAATAGTCGGGAAATGCTGCTTTTCAAGCCACAGGTACAGATGGCTTGCCAAACCAGATATTTCTTCGCGAACTTTGACAGTTTCATGTGGTTGAAAATATCTGCCACCTTTCCCCATCCTTTTGCCGTATAAAACTCCTGTCCCAGAATCTGCTTGTAGTCGGCTTTGACGTAGGTTTCGTCGTCCATTACCACGCAGTCAAACTTTGACAGCATCGTCGTGTACAGCCTCCGGGATCACGCTTTGGCCGTCGTATTTTGTTTATCACCGCGATTTGGAGTCACTACCTTCTTGTAAATCGATAGTTCGGCTCGTTTTTTGGCTCGATGCACGGTTGTAGACGAAACACCAAGCTTATTTGCGGCATCTCGGAGAGACAGGTTAGGGTTTCGCTTGAAACTACCGGCAACTCTCTTTGTCGTCTCAGCGGATTCCGGTTTTCGATTTCCCACCGATCCAGATTTCCTGGCTGTCGACAAACGTTCCCCAAACACTTTAATTACATTTGTAACGGTTGATTTGGCAACTTTTGGCGCTTTTGCCATCTTTGCGTGCGAGTAGCTCGGTTTTTCGCGATGCGCGAGCAAAATTTTGATACGCTGCTCTTCTTCCTTGGACGGCATTTTGACAACTGAAGAGTGAATTCCAAAATCAAAATAGGAGCAACATTCTACACACACACACCTCTTTAATCAGGGGTGTTCAGGTTTTTAAATGCAAAATTGAAAGAAATACGTCAAGTTGATATTGACCAAATTTCGACCGTATCACCCTTTAATTCGACATCCACCCTATTTCACGTGGTTTTAATCCAGTTTTTTGAAAATTCAAAAACTTAGAGGAACCAACCTTACCGAGCAAATACGGGACAGAGGGGCAATGTGTTGCGGTTTTAACTTTTTTCGAATGGAACTTATTTTTAGTTTTTTCGACAACAAAAACTCCAGAGATAATAATTCAAGTAATAGAATATTCAAGTTGTGGATGCATTGCAAAACTGTTGAATGAATTGATGAGCTCACAGAAGTATCATTAATGTAACAGTATTGACAATGTATATATTTTTTTCGTTTTTCGTTGAATTTCCATACTCGAAATTTTTATTCCCTGTATCCTCCTTTGATGCGGATAAGCTCCCCTTGAAAGTCAAATCATCTTAAAAAAAGTAAGAATATCTTCCCATTTTCCCGTATGAATAATGACACACACAAAGCATCAAGTGCCAGATTACAAAGCATCTTGGTCTGGTGGCTTGGTGGTAGTCCGAAGATGATGATGGCAACCCGAGGATCTTGGCACCTCCAGCATGCATGCATGGTGTCGAAAGGAATGTGTCCTGGGAAATGTGTCTCCTTTCCGTTCGTGTGCACCGGAATGTGTAGGATCTTACCCGAGAAACGACTCCGTGCATGTATGTGTCTGGATGATCCGGCAAAGGGAATATGTAAGTGGAATTCCAATCCACAACAGAAAAAGGTTCCCCTTTTTGGCTCGGCTTGTGGGAGCTCTCGGGGAGGTTCATCCTTAGCCTTGTTACTTACATACATCCTACATCCATGGATCGTCCCCGGTGTCATCGTCTTGAACTTGAGCCGGGTGCTGCTGTCGGTCTTCTTTTCTGTCTGTCTGTCTGTCTCGGTCTGGGAACGCGTTAGAGAATCCTGCTGCTGGATGTTGCCTTCAAAAGGCACATAGTTGGAAGGTGTGAAACATTCTTTCGGCACGTACTAGGAATTTGGTTTTATTGGTCTTCATTCGGAACGTGCCGACGAAGGAAATTTGCTCCAGTCAGCAGTGAGCTGGTTTCTTTTGTCGTTGGCTAATGCAATGAATTTTATGCGATAACATTCATTTACAAAAGAATAAATAACAAATGATTTGGTTGGAGACAAATGAGTGCTTTTTTCTCTTTTCTTTTCAGGTAACGTCAATCAGTAAAAAACATCTTACTTTATCTGTAAGTAAACCTGAAGGGATGATTGAAGAAAAAAAATCATACAATATCACACAAAAAATAAAAATGCCATAATTATGCCACAAAAAAAAATTAAACTGAAATAACACAAAACTGATACAAGATAGACACAAAGAATCCAACACAAAAGAAAGTATACAAATACCACACAAATGAAAAAAACAATGACAAAATACATACACTTCAATGGTGCGAAGAATCACATAAACATAACTACAAAATGGAACAAAAATTACAAAAAACTTACAAAAATGAAACAAAAAGCACACAAAAATGACAAAAAAAAGTACAAGAATGACACAAAAAGAAAAAACAAGAAAAAACACATAAAAGACACAAAAAAAACACAAAAAAAAGTCACAAAAAAGTCTCAAAAATGACCCAAGAATGACTCAAAATAGACACATAAGTGACGAACCAAACACACAAAAATTATACAAAAAGCACACAAAATTGACAAAAAAATGAAACAAAAATGAAATAAAAGTAATATGACACCAAAAAGACACATAAATGACACACAATCGACATAAAAAATCACACACAAGTGACGTGAAAATGAGAAAAAAAAAAGTTCAAAAATGACACAAGTAAACTAAAAAAAAGCGGCTTTGGCGTAGTGGTTAGAATTCAAGCCATCTACGCTAAACTTCATGAGATCGAATCCCGGTCATGGCATACATAGTATACTTTCTGTGGTCAGGTGGTTTTAGCATTTGTAGGATGCAAGCCATCATAACTTCGAAAAATGTACGCTAAGAATTTAGGAAAGAAGATATCTTCAAAGAAACTTAAGGTTTCACTGAGATCCTATTAATTATCCACAAATGCTACATAATGAGACAAAACTTACAAGAATGACGCAAAAATAAAACAAAAATTATAGAAAAAAGGCAAATAAAAGACACCAGAAGCACAAAAAAATTACACAAAAATTAAACAAAAATGAGACTTAATTGCCGAAGAAATGACAAAAAATGACAAAGAAATAATACAAATAAAAAAAAGATTGACACAGAAATATCAACAAAAGAATGTCACTAAAATTACACAATGGCACAAAAATGACACAAAAGCACAATTATGGCATAAAAATGGAAAAAAATGACACAGGAAAGACACACAAATGACACAAAAATGACACACAAATATCACAATAAAATGACAGAAAAAAACTTAAATAACACAAAAAAGACAGAAAAATTTCAAAAACAACGCATAAATAACCTGAAAAGAAGGAAACAAAAATGACCCAGAAATGACAAAATAATCACACACAAAATAAAACAAATATTACACAAAAATAACAAAAAAAAGACAAAAAAATTTCAAAATTTTATAAAACTTTATATACACTGCCGGCCAAAAGTTTGGAATCACCCACTAAAAAACATGCAAATTTTGGTCGTTCATTTCTCAGCCGTCTTAGGACAAAATGCAAATCTTCTGATCTCATTTGAAAGATAATAAGCAATAGCTATTTCGGAGGTATTTTGCCCAGAAATAATGTTTTAGTTTTGCACCTATAACTTAACCTAAAGTTTGAACATTTTCAAAAAATCGCACTCAATATTCAAAGCCGATCATCTCGAGATAGGGTGGACCAAATTTCAAAATTTGAGTTGCATTAGAATCCTTATTCTATACTTCTCAAAACACAATCAAAAAATGTTGTGCAAAAAATTATAAATGTACTTTTAATTAATAAAATAGACAATTAAGTTATCGTCCAAAAGTTTGGGGTCACCCCTTGTATGGTGTATCGGCCAAAATTTTGGGCCGTTTGGGGCGTTCATATCTTTCTCATCTAACATCGTATTGCAGATCTGAAGGGTACATTTGAAAGCTTAAGAATTGTCGTTTTTTTATAAATTCATTCAAAAATTATATTTGAAAGTGATAACCATACAAACTTTTAACTGAAATTAATTGTTTTTTTTTAAATTCACACTTATGATTCTGAATTTTTTCTGGTTATGGATTTGAACTAATTTTTTTTAATGAATTTATGAAAAAACAACAATTCCTAAGCTTTCAAATGCACCCTTTTGATCTGACGTTAGATGATGACGTTAGATGATGACGTTAGATAAGAAAGATATGAATGAGTTAAATTTGCATGTTTTTAAAAGAAGGATCCCAAACTTTTGACCGATACACCATACTAGGGGTGATCCCAAACTTTTGGACGATATCTTAAATGTCTATTTTTTTAATTAAAAGTACATTCTTAAATTTTTGCACAAAAATTTTTGATTGTGTTTTGAGAAGTATAGAATAAGGATTCTAATGCAACTCAAATTTTGAAATTTGGTCCACCATATCCTGAGATGATCGGCTTTGAATATTGAGTGCGATTTTTTGAAAATGTTCAAACTTTAGGTTAAGTTTTAGGTGCAAAACTAAAACATTATTTCTGGGCAAAATACCTCCGAAATAGCTATTGCTCATTATCTTCCAAATAAGATCAGAAGATTTGCAATATGTCCTAAGACGGCTGAGATATGAACGATCAAAATTTGCATGTTTTGTAGCGGGTGATCCCAAACTTTTGGCCGGCAGTGTAAATGGGCAAAAAACCGACCCAAAATAACACAGAAATAAAAAACAAATCACCCTAAAACAACACAAAAATCATACATAAAAGACACCGAAGAGATGCAAAAAAGACACAAAAACGACACATAAAAGACAGAATAAAAACTGAAAAATGACATGAAAATGACACAAAAATGGCACAAAAATAACACAAAAATGAAAAAAAAATGACACAAAAATGACACAAAAATGATACAAAAATGACACAAAGATAACACAAAAAGTACACAAAAAAGCCACTATACTGTCAATCAAATGGCACAAAAAAGACACTGAAATGACAAAAAATAACACAAAAATTACAAAAACTTAAATTTCACAAAGGCACAAAAAAGAAATAAAAATGACAAAATGAATACAGAAATGACAAAAATGACATAACTAATCCATAAATGACATACATGACTAAAAATGACAAAAGTGACAAAAATGACAAAAATGACAAAAATGACAAAAATGACAAAAATGACAAAAATGACAAAAATGACAAAAATGACAAAAATGACAAAAATGACAAAAATGACAAAAATGACAAAAATGACAAAAATGACAAAAATGACAAAAATGACAAAAATGACAAAAATGACAAAAATGACAAAAATGACAAAAATGACAAAAATGACAAAAATGACAAAAATGACAAAAATGACAAAAATGACAAAAATGACAAAAATGACAAAAATGACAAAAATGACAAAAATGACAAAAATGACAAAAATGACAAAAATGACAAAAATGACAAAAATGACAAAAATGACAAAAATGACAAAAATGACAAAAATGACAAAAATGTCAAAAATGTCAAAAATGACAAAAATGACAAAAATGACAAAAATGACAAAAATGACAAAAATGACAAAAATGACAAAAATGACAAAAATGACAAAAATGACAAAAATGACAAAAATGACAAAAATGACAAAAATGACAAAAATGACAAAAATGACAAAAATGACAAAAATGACAAAAATGACAAAAATGACAAAAATGACAAAAATGACAAAAATGACAAAAATGACAAAAATGACAAAAATGACAAAAATGACAAAAATGACAAAAATGACAAAAATGACAAAAATGACAAAAATGACAAAAATGACAAAAATGACAAAAATGACAAAAATGACAAAAATGTCAAAAATGTCAAAAATGTCAAAAATGACAAAAATGACAAAAATGACAAAAATGACAAAAATGACAAAAATGACAAAAATGACAAAAATGACAAAAATGACAAAAATGACAAAAATGACAAAAATGACAAAAATGACAAAAATGACAAAAATGACAAAAATGACAAAAATGACAAAAATGACAAAAATGACAAAAATGACAAAAATGACAAAAATGACAAAAATGACAAAAATGACAAAAATGACAAAAATGACAAAAATGACAAAAATGACAAAATTGACAAAAATGACAAAAATGACAAAAATGACAAAAATGACAAAAATGACAAAAATGACAAAAATGACAAAAATGACAAAAATGACAAAAATGACAAAAATGACAAAAATGACAAAAATGACAAAAATGACAAAAATGACAAAAATGACAAAAATGCCAAAATGACAAAAAAGACAAAAATGACAAAAATGACAAAAATGACAAAAATGACAAAAATGACAAAAATGACAAAAATGACAAAAATGACAAAAATGACAAAAATGACAAAAATGACAAAAATGACAAAAATGACAAAAATGACAAAAATGACAAAAATGACAAAAATGACAAAAATGACAAAAATGACAAAAATGACAAAAATGACAAAAATGACAAAAATGACAAAAATGACAAAAATGACAAAAATGACAAAAATGACAAAAATGACAAAAATGACAAAAATGACAAAAATGACAAAAATGACAAAAATGACAAAAATGACAAAAATGACAAAAATGACAAAAATGACAAAAATGACAAAAATGACAAAAATGACAAAAATGACAAAAATGACAAAAATGACAAAAATGACAAAAATGACAAAAATGACAAAAATGACAAAAATGACAAAAATGACAAAAATGACAAAAATGACAAAAATGACAAAAATGACAAAAATGACAAAAATGACAAAAATGACAAAAATGACAAAAATGACAAAAATGACAAAAATGACAAAAATGACAAAAATGACAAAAATGACAAAAATGACAAAAATGACAAAAATGACAAAAATGACAAAAATGACAAAAATGACAAAAATGACAAAAATGACAAAAATGACAAAAATGACAAAAATGACAAAAATGACAAAAATGACAAAAATGACAAAAATGACAAAAATGACAAAAATGACAAAAATGACAAAAATGACAAAAATGACAAAAATGACAAAAATGACAAAAATGACAAAAATGACAAAAATGACAAAAATGACAAAAATGACAAAAATGACAAAAATGACAAAAATGACAAAAATGACAAAAATGACAAAAATGACAAAAATGACAAAAATGACAAAAATGACAAAAAATGACAAAAATGACAAAAATGACAAAAATGACAAAAATGACAAAAATGACAAAAAATGACAAAAATGACAAAAATGACAAAAATGACAAAAATGACAAAAATGACAAAAATGACAAAAATGACAAAAATGACAAAAATGACAAAAATGACAAAAATGACAAAAATGACAAAAATGACAAAAATGACAAAAATGACAAAAATGACAAAAATGACAAAAATGACAAAAATGACAAAAATGACAAAAATGACAAAAATGACAAAATGACAAAAATGACAAAAATGACAAAAATGACAAAAATGACAAAAATGTCAAAAATGTCAAAAATGACAAAAATGACAAAAATGACAAAAATGACAAAAATGACAAAAATGACAAAAATGACAAAAATGACAAAAATGACAAAAATGACAAAAATGACAAAAATGACAAAAATGACAAAAATGACAAAAATGACAAAAATGACAAAAATGACAAAAATGACAAAAATGACAAAAATGACAAAAATGACAAAAATGACAAAAATGACAAAAATGACAAAAATGACAAAAATGACAAAAATGACAAAAATGACAAAAATGACAAAAATGACAAAAATGACAAAAATGACAAAAATGACAAAAATGACAAAAATGACAAAAATGTCAAAAATGTCAAAAATGTCAAAGATGACAAAAATGACAAAAATGACAAAAATGACAAAAATGACAAAAATGACAAAAATGACAAAAATGACAAAAATGACAAAAATGACAAAAATGACAAAAATGACAAAAATGACAAAAATGACAAAAATGACAAAAATGACAAAAATGACAAAAATGACAAAAATGACAAAAATGACAAAAATGACAAAAATGACAAAAATGACAAAAATGACAAAAATGACAAAAATGACAAAAATGACAAAAATGACAAAAATGACAAAAATGACAAAATTGACAAAAATGACAAAAATGACAAAAATGACAAAAATGACAAAAATGACAAAAATGACAAAAATGACAAAAATGACAAAAATGACAAAAATGACAAAAATGACAAAAATGACAAAAATGACAAAAATGACAAAAATGACAAAAATGCCAAAATGACAAAAAAGACAAAAATGACAAAAATGACAAAAATGACAAAAATGACAAAAATGACAAAAATGACAAAAATGACAAAAATGACAAAAATGACAAAAATGACAAAAATGACAAAAATGACAAAAATGACAAAAATGACAAAAATGACAAAAATGACAAAAATGACAAAAATGACAAAAATGACAAAAATGACAAAAATGACAAAATTGACAAAATTGACAAAATTGACAAAAATGACAAAAATGACAAAAATGACAAAAATGACAAAAATGACAAAAATGACAAAAATGACAAAAATGACAAAAATGACAAAAATGACAAAAATGACAAAAATGACAAAAATGACAAAAATGACAAAAATGACAAAAATGATAAAAATGACAAAAATGACAAAAATGAAAAAAATGACAAAAATGACAAAAATGACAAAAATGACAAAAATGACAAAATTGACAAAATTGACAAAATTGACAAAATTGACAAAAATGACAAAATTGACAAAAATGACAAAAATGACAAAAATGACAAAAATGACAAAAATGACAAAAATGACAAAAATGACAAAAATGACAAAAATGACAAAAATGACAAAAATGACAAAAATGACAAAAATGACAAAAATGACAAAAATGACAAAAATGACAAAAATGACAAAAATGACAAAAATGACAAAAATGACAAAAATGACAAAAATGACAAAAATGACAAAAATGACAAAAATGACAAAAATGACAAAAATGACAAAAATGACAAAAATGACAAAAATGACAAAAATGACAAAAATGACAAAAATGACAAAAATGACAAAAATGACAAAAATGACAAAAATGACAAAAATGACAAAAATGACAAAAATGACAAAAATGACAAAAATGACAAAAATGACAAAAATGACAAAAATGACAAAAATGACAAAAATGACAAAAATGACAAAAATGACAAAAATGACAAAAATGACAAAAATGACAAAAATGACAAAAATGACAAAAATGACAAAAATGACAAAAATGACAAAAATGACAAAAATGACAAAAATGACAAAAATGACAAAAATGACAAAAATGACAAAAATGACAAAAATGACAAAAATGACAAAAATGACAAAAATGACAAAAATGACAAAAATGACAAAAATGACAAAAATGACAAAAATGACAAAAATGACAAAAATGACAAAAATGACAAAAATGACAAAAATGACAAAAATGACAAAAATGACAAAAATGACAAAAATGACAAAAATGACAAAAATGACAAAAATGACAAAAATGACAAAAATGACAAAAATGACAAAAATGACAAAAATGACAAAAATGACAAAAATGACAAAAATGACAAAAATGACAAAAATGACAAAAATGACAAAAATGACAAAAATGACAAAAATGACAAAAATGACAAAAATGACAAAAATGACAAAAATGACAAAAATGACAAAAATGACAAAAATGACAAAAATGACAAAAATGACAAAAATGACAAAAATGACAAAAATGACAAAAATGACAAAAATGACAAAAATGACAAAAATGACAAAAATGACAAAAATGACAAAAATGACAAAAATGACAAAAATGACAAAAATGACAAAAATGACAAAAATGACAAAAATGACAAAAATGACAAAAATGACAAAAATGACAAAAATGACAAAAATGACAAAAATGACAAAAATGACAAAAATGACAAAAATGACAAAAATGACAAAAATGACAAAAATGACAAAAATGACAAAAATGACAAAAATGACAAAAATGACAAAAATGACAAAAATGACAAAAATGACAAAAATGACAAAAATGACAAAAATGACAAAAATGACAAAAATGACCAAAATGACAAAAATGACCAAAATGACAAAAATGACAAAAATGACAAAAATGACAAAAATGACAAAAATGACAAAAATTACAAAAAAGACAAAAATGACAAAAATGACAAAAATGACAAAAATGACAAAAATGACAAAAATGACAAAAATGACAAAAATGACAAAAATGACAAAAATGACAAAAATGACAAAAATGACAAAAATGACAAAAATGACAAAAATGACAAAAATGACAAAAATGACAAAAATGACAAAAATGACAAAAATGACAAAAATGACAAAAATGACAAAAATGACAAAAATGACAAAAATGACAAAAATGACAAAAATGACAAAAATGACAAAAATGACAAAAATGACAAAAATGACAAAAATATCAAGAATGTTAAAAAGTGGCAATAATGGAACAAAAATAAACAAAAATTGACAAAAATGACAATAAAAAATACACACGAATGAAACAAAAAAGACAAAAAATGGACTTAAAGTGATTAACCACATTGTCTTCTGCCGTAGATTTGGTCACATTAAGTCAAGAGAATCGAAACATTAGGGTTCTCTCCCAGATGAAGGCAAACGAGATTTTTCATATGTTAAACAGTTTTAATGTTTGTTCCTTAAATTTCCCTACGAGATTCTGTCTTAAAATATTACAAAAATTTGCGAGCATTCCTGAACCAAAAAAAAAAACCCACATCAAATCTCCCTCGAGTAACCTTTGAAAAGAAAAAATGTTTTATCAATAAAATCAGCATAAATATTGATTCCACAGCTCATATAATATATGTTTGTGAAACCAGATCCACCCATGCGATGTCGTAAAAATCCATATGTACAATCCTTTCTGCAATATAGCTTCCAGAAGGATTTTCCCTAAAGACTACACCTCGACAGGAGGACACACACAAACACCCATCCAGAGTATTTCAACGCAAAAGGACATAAAATCATCCAAAAGGAAATACTTACAGCTGGATTTGTTCGTGTTTGGCACTTGTACCGTACCTCGTATACATTCGGGCTGCGGCATGTTTACGATGTTTCAGATCCCCAAACAGAGCACTCCCCGGTATCGATTGATGTTTCCAAAGGTCATAAAATAGATTGTTTCAATGGCAAGCACAATTCAATTTGCTAAAATGCTCAAGTACTGCTGCCATTTATTGATTGATGACGCAACAGGAAAAAAAACCTAAAAAGTTATCGTGAAACTTACGTAAAAGTTATTTGAATCAATTTCTCAATTTGTATTTGTATTATGATTACAATATTTAAAATATTAGTTTGAATTCTTTCATTGTTGTATGAATTTCGTCAGCTGTGAAAATAAAATTTTCATTTGAATGTTGGACCCACCAATGAATCGTATCAATTCAACCCTGAAATCACGTCCAATAAACAATTGACAATTGGGGATAAAAAATCAAACCCCTAAAGTAGGTACAATCACTGGCCCATTACAGCCAATCAGCTGGTAAAGGGGCATATCTCCCTTAACCAAATCAAAATCATACAAAACATATTCACCCACCTAGGCGCACAAAGACAGCTACATTCACATGCAAACATCCATTCGGTCCAATTTAACGGTAACTGACAGGAAAACATTCCAAACGAACCCAAATTGGCCCCCGGCCATTTTCTGATCGCTTGCTCACTCGCATGTCGGTAGCAAACAGAGTTCAGCAAATAACGAGAAAGCGTAACATGTCTCCACAATCAATAACAGACACATCCTGTACCTATCAATGGCTAAGGCTTCTGGAGACCGTTTTGTTGAAATTTTGAATAAGATCCAAATGATTCAAATCGGATACATTGGAATTATAAAGAGAAACAAATAAAATATTTAAAGACTTTTTTTTTGTTTCGATTATAGTCGTTTTACCATCTTTATGGCATTCGCGACTTTATCAACGTTCCAGTTGGCGGACAAATATTGAAAAACTTATCCGGTACAACTTTTTTCGATATTTACTCTTCGGCTCGAACTCGCGGACATCGGTTCAGGAAGCAACAGACTTGCCAACTGAGCTATATCACAAGCTCTATATTTAAAAACAATTTCCACTGAGTTTTCAAATGGCCGATTTGCTGAAAATCTCACAATTGTTTTAAAGTTTATTTTGCTAAACAAAGCCGAGTCCTTACGATTTTGTTGATTTTAACTGAAATTCAATCTGATGTTAAAGATATATAACTTATTAAAAGCTCTTTAGTAAGATTAGAAAAAAAAAACATCTTGTCTGGGAAATGTTAAATTAACAACAATTTTTTTTTCAAGAAAAACTGCAAAATCCACTTTTTGATTGAATCTTTTAGGCATTTTTTCTATGCATGACGATTTTACAGAAAATTTGCGTTCGCTGATACACGAGGTTTTGTCAATCTGCATAAACCAACGCATGTTGATTTCATTCTGTTTGGTTTTAGTTCAAATGATTTTTTTAATGATTTTTTCTTTCAGTTTCAATAATACGAAAATTTTCTTGGAAACAACCGCTTAGAATTAACAGTAGTAAAACTTTTCCAGCAATCTGGACCAGCAACTTTCCCATGGATAAAGCGAAAATCGATTTAACTTTTGCCTTCGCTAGGGGAAACATAGAGGCGTCGTCCGTCGTCGGGGTGTCGATTTTGCTTAACCTTTTACCCTTAACTATCAGTCATCAAACGGTAGCGGCCTGGGCACCATTTCCATACCGATAGTATATGGGCTGCCGTAGTTGACTTTGGGCCTTTGACCTGGCTGCCCTGGATTGCTCAGGCCCTTCTGGTGGTTGGGTGCCTCCAAAGCCTAGACCACGGTGACGATCCGGCCTCATTCCTCCATTTTTCCCGTGGACGACAGCCTCGAGCTGCCAAACCGCAATATAATAAAAGTCAAGATATGAATATTTCATGCGGAGCAATTTGCATACATTTTGAGCAGAGGCCGTGTGCTCGACTTTTTGCATCCATCAGCAGCTGACGAGGAGTCAAGTGGCGCACTTTGGGCCGTTTATGTCGCGACGCCAGCAACGAATATTGAAATCTGGGCGATTTTCACCCGAAAACAATAACTCAGATATATTTTTTGTAAAATTTCAAATTTGAATTCTGAACCCTAAATTTTTCCAGCTTAAATTTAGTCTGGGAGAGTAAAATGTGCGAATTAACGGGTATTTACAAACACAAATTTCAACTTTTAACCCATTGTTGTTACCCGCACCTGAAGGTTGGAAACGTTGAAGGCTTAAGGCTGACTTTAATAACAACCATTTTCTAGCTGAGTTATGTATTCAATTCTTGTGACGATTAAATCATTCGGCCATCAAATATTTATTCCGTCATAATTATGTTGTGATCCGGTGACCGAGCATGTTTTCTTCCAATTTCACCTTTGATTTTGTCTGTCAAAACTCAAAGTGTCAAGTATCTTCTAAGATCGATGCAGCTCGGATGACATGTAATTAAAATTTGATTGCAGGGATTCGAGCGGTTTCAAGAGGAGTAACACGAAAACAGACACGCAAACAACCGAGCGATGCAACTCCGGAGCAATTGGATGGAGATAATGATGAGTGACAAATGCGTGAATGTTTCTCCAATTATAATCCCAAAGACATGGCCGGTGGATTTCGTCAGACGAATCGGTGTGCAGTGTTCAGTTCACCTTTCGGTGTGTCAATGACATGTTGAATAATCAATTAGTGTGATCCCGCGGGTGACCTTAATAACAATCTGTCAGGAGAAAGCTTACGACGACGGGTGCTCGCCCAATCGCGTCTGCAAATGAGATGGCTCAAGTTCCGGTAAATAGATATGTTTCCTGTTCAGGAACATGATTATCAATGAAGGTAAGCGCGTAGTTATCCTGGAGCAGGAAACATAATCCCCGTGAGTGAGAAATTTCTTCAACTCAACCCGCGTACCCAGTAGAAGTCCACCATCAAAAAGGAGCTTATGGCTAAAATTTTGCTCTAGAGATTTCAAGATACATAGAAATGTTTATATCTCCAAGCAAGATGTCAGTATAGCTATTTAATGTCGAAGCGATTTTTACGTTTACCTAAACCTGTTAGTTAACCAAGGACTTAAGTCGTTGCCGAATAATTCAACAAATCTTTATCATCCTAAAATTTTAAGTTGTATTGATTTGGTCAAGTTTCAAATTAGTAGAGGAGAATGAAAATACTTGATCTCTGACGCTATATCTCCTTCGCTATATCTCGAAACCGGAATGTTTTAAACATATCAATTGTTCTAGAAAAATATGCCAATTAGAACAAAACATCAATGCTGTTATTTCAACACATTTGGAAAATTTGTTTGAAAAGTTTAACAAAATGTGATTTGAAAATCTTTTTTATCACATAAAAATTTTTCCCACATAAAAATTTATTCCAATATGTCAATCATGGCCGAAGGAACGGGGGTGTCTAACCCCAACCCCCCCCCCCCCCCCCATGAGGGTCCAGGAAAAGCAAACCAGATGTTCTAATCTACACTCAAATTTTTTAATTTCTTTATAAAATTTTGATGATTGGGTAAGGTTATTCAAGATGAACAATCTTTACTCAGAACTGAAACCAAAACCTCGAAAACTAATCCCAGGTTCAAAATTCTGCTATAGATTTCCAAAATTTTCTCATTCGATTTTAGAAATTCATTTTTGAATATTTAAATAGATTGAACCATTTAAGGGTTTTGGTTCTCTATTATCAAAATCTAAATTGTATTACTATTTTCATATTTCGCATTATGCATCTAGTTCAGGAATTTTGTTTATCAGTTCGCAACATCATTAGAAAATACTTGGAAAAGTGTTTTGAAACTGTAAATTAATTTTGGGTTTGCATTTCATTCAAAACTTCATCCATTATTTTTTAAACTTATATGCATTAATAAATCATTTGCGAACATGAAAAATACACAATATTAAGGCTTTGATTATTTAGAATCCGGACAGTTACAAACGTTTGTGTTTTAAAAACTATTTGTTTGATCGAAAAACGTTAGCATTCTTGTGAGTCTCCTTATACTTTTTATTTATTTGGGCCAAAAAAATTTCAGAAAAAATCAACAGTGATTAAGTGCTTTAATTCTACAAGTAAAGATTTTCGAAGTAATTGTACAAAAATATTTTTACCATGTCCTTTTCCATCGTAAATTAAAAAAAACAAAATCACGTAATTTTAGACATTTAAAACTAGGCATTGAAGTCCTTTTCATCACCAACACAACGCTGTCAGAAATGTAGTTATCACCAAAATGAAGTGCCCGGCCGGACTCCAAATGATCATAAGTTTTTGTTTCATATTCAGATTCGAAGTTCTTAAACTTCATTGTTTCGCAGAATTCAAAACTTCAAAATGGTGATCCATTGAAAACTCAAAACAAGATTCAACATTTAAAACTCAAATTGTAAATCAGATTGAAAATTAATTAAAAAAAAAAATAAATGCAGATTATAATCCAAGACATTAAATTTAAAATACTAGATTGATGATTGAGGGCTCTAGAACAAATTTCAATTTTTGGCTCATATCGAAACATCGAACTGGAATTTAAATTCAAAAATCGTTTTTTTACATGTCAGAAATCGTATTGAAACTAGAAATTTCATATTTTCAATATTTATTTTCTATCTAAGTTTTGAACCAAAATTCTGAACCTGGAAAAAACATCCGCATGATTTTATTTAAGGTTTTTTTTATGAACAATATTTTCGTAAAAGAAACATGGCATATTCTTTAAAAAATAAAAAAATGTTTAAGTTACAATTTTATCAAGAGCCAAATTTCAATTCATTTTATACATTAATTTATTTTCATTTATGGTTAAAATCTTTTCATTATGGTTTGAATCTTTGAATTTGCTGGAGAAGTTGAAAGATTTAGCTTATTTGATTGGTTTTTCGAATAAGTTTTTTTTAAATCGAAGGTTTTCTTATAAAAACTTATTTTTTATTCAAATCAGATAAGCTTAATTAACCAGATTTTAGAGCAAATTCAAAGATTTTGACCATTGATGAAAGTAAGTTCTCTAACATGCTACTCAATGATTCGTTTTACAAATCTAGTTCACCATTTCACAGATTTTTGATGAATTTTCAAAATTTTCAATGTAATACAAGAAAACTTTAAATGTAAAAAAACTTAAAAATGATTACTTAAAAAGTGATAAGAAATATATCTTTTAATTTTTTTTAAATTCGTGCATTTTTGGAGCAATTGGATCATACAAAAAAATAGGACATCAAAACCCCCCTCATGATGCCGTTCTACCTATGGCCCTGATGTCAATCTTTAGAGTATAAAACGATCTTTATAATGCCATATTTTTAAAGCAATCTAAATCTCCTATTTTTTTTTGAAAAAGTTTTCTAAAATGTATAATATGGGTTTAAATGATCTCTAAAGTACAAAAAGTGGTATTTTTCTTTTGAATGGATCGTGATAATTAATAATCACGAAATTTCTAATATCCGTCCAACAACAAATGGTTATTCAGTAATTATTTGTAAAAAGGACCCAAATTACTGTATTTATCTTAAAACTAAAAATGGGTTAAGGATCAAGTTTCTTTGAGTATAGGATCAAGAATGCTTAAACTTAAAAATAAAACAATTTTTTTCGTCTCACGTATATGCTTCTAGTCAATCTTCGGGTTCATGTATTTTTTTCCAATTATAGACACTTTACCACGTTAGTGGCGTTCGTGTTGTAACTTTATTTACTAACTTACCCTATTTTACAATTTTTTTTTTGTCAGTCCTGATTTGGAAATGAAACAAAGCAACTTTTTTTCTTCCTGTTCATTGTTGGAAAGGGCAAATTCCAGGGATCTGTTAATTCCGCATTCACGTTTTATTTTTTCATGTATTCTGCATTCAATAAGGATGGGGTTCATGTATTGTTTTTACTTAAGAAGTATATAAACTTGAAAATTCTCCACTAATGCTGGAGACGCTATGGTATTCATTAAAAAAACCAACAATAATTATTGACATCCGAAAGTTTAATTAATCGCATTTTTATCAATCTTATCAAGGTTCAAAGATATTTATTTTTATAGACAACTTTAATTCAGCTATTGAACATGATTGGATTGTACGAACTTGTTCATTTTATGTGATGTGATTTGCAGATTTAAAAAAACATGAGATTTAAAATTTTAATTCTACAAATTAAGCATCTCGTTTACATATGAAAACAGCAATCTTTTGGTTAAGTTTTAAAATAATTGAGTGTTTTCCAAAACAACCCTCACACAAAAATGCCCATTCAATTGAAGTCTTAAAGTCGTTGCCCAAACCCACAAAGAATATTTTCTCAAGTTTTAATGTTATCCATTTCGAGTTTTTTTTAAATTTGTATTGGAAATTTGGAAAACAGTATCCCCTGAGGGGCTTGTGATATAGCTCAGTTGGCAAGTCTGTTGTCTCCTTAGCCGATGTCCGCGAGTTCAAGCCCAAGAGTAAACATCGAACACAGTTGTACCGGATAAGTTTTTCAATAACGATTCGCCAACTGCAACGTTGATAAAGTCGCGAATGCCATAAAGATGGTAAAACGACTATAATCGAAACAAAAAGAAAAAAAAAAAAAAAAAAAAAAAAAAAGTATTCCCTGAAAACCCAATCCTCTTAAACAACGAATCCAACCTCATTTTCAATCCAATACACTCAAAATAATCTACACGTAACGGCTAAGTCAGTAACAAGACAGTTTTCAATCAAATGATTTTCACTTAATAGGTACGGAATGAATATGAAAACGCATCCCTATAGGAATTGATGCTTTATGAAAATTGCCTACAATTTAGGGGAGGAGCGGGCTAAATGCGCCTATTAAGCAGAACACTGATTTAATCAAATATCACATCAAATATGCGTACAAATACTATATACACGTGTGCAGGCATCTGTTTTCTATACATTGGAGTAATTTTGATGTTAAAATTTTCTTCTGTTTCCAAGAAAACGATTTTATAATAAATGTTGTCTAAAATGCCGAACCTCAAACCGTGCGGGCTAAATGCGCCTATTTATGATTTGAACAAACTTTCTGTTTTTTGGGCAATATTTCCGTATAATTTCATTGAAACTGGTAGAAAGTAATAATTTCCGTACGATAAAGCTGAAGTTTTATAAAAATCTATGTAT
The DNA here is from genome assembly GCF_029784155.1 of Uranotaenia lowii. Taxonomy (NCBI): domain Eukaryota; kingdom Metazoa; phylum Arthropoda; class Insecta; order Diptera; family Culicidae; genus Uranotaenia; species Uranotaenia lowii. The sequence continues at coordinate 94,406,983 of NC_073692.1, forward strand.
ATTATAATTTTATGGAATAAAACCATGAGAAAAACTTTATCAAATCTGTTTTTGGATCTTCAATTCTTCCTTAAGATATTATTCAGAGCTTAGATTTGAAGGTTCAGTGATAAAAATCATTTATTTATTCTATTTAACCTGTTATTTTAGGATGGAGGCATTTTACAAACATGATGGGGGCATACAAAAACACTCTATTATTCCACTATATAATCATTATTAAACCTCCACAAAAGCTGAAATATGTTTAATTCTTAAGTTTATTTGAGTAAGAAACAAAAACCATTCTAGTTTTTGTTTTAAGCTTCTTTACGTATAATTTTTAAAAGTCGAAATATTACATCAAAATGTATCAAAATCTTGTATGATTTTTTAAATTTGTTTGAGTTTGTAAATTCATAAAATTCTTTCTTGCCTTATGTTCTAAGCGTATCACCCTCAAAATTCATTGGTCAGATAAGCTGTCTAGTCAGCCATTTCAACAAACAGCCGTAGGGTCATTTAACCCGATAGGCCCATTTAGGAAACCTTTCCCCTACGTGAATTTCTAGTCAGTTCAACACGATGTGATAGTGAAAGCTTTATGAAATATAAAAATAATTATAAGAATAACCAACATGATTATAAATTTCAATTTATTTCATTAATCACTTTCACTACAGCAATCCCTATCACTTGAATGAAAAAATTATCTGGATTCCGGGTGGTTGACCAACCCAGTTTGGATAATACGATCCTTTAAAATTTAAAAAAATATGAATTGATTAAAATTTAAATACTTAATACTATATAGAAAGACAATTTATCTTGTACAACTTTTTTCTTGTTCCGTGAATTTGTCGAACATCAATTCCGAGAGTCCCACCAAAGCATGAGTGAACATTACGAGACATTCAGAAGCTTTTCCGAAGCTGGAAAAATACACAAACAAACCACAACTTCAATAAAAATAATTTTCGATGGGTTAATCAATAAACACTTACCTCCTTGGGTTCCGCACACGATGTTCAATGTGATCTGCTCGTCTTCAAACGTTGAATGTTCCTTAACTGCCATAGCCGTTGGTGGAGTTTTTACAGAAAATTATCATTAGCTGACTGAATACAAATCCCTTTTCCAATAAGAATTTACTACCACACGCTTGAGAAAATTTAAGACAACGGATTTCAAACCATCCTGTTAAATTTCGCGTGAAATTCATGTGTCAGTCATTTGAAAGTACAGTAGTTACTACAAGTCACACGTAGAATCAATGTTATGCCACAAAAGCCTAGTTTACGTGAAAAATCCCGTATATTAAATTTCAAAATTATTTTGGGTGTATAATAATAGATTGCGTTTATCCATTTGGATAAAATTTGGTCCAATACTGTTTTTTTTTTCATAAGACCTGATCTAATATCAAATTCTTCATTTGTCAAAACCCCCTCCCTCCTCTCTCATTTTTCTGAATATTTCTGAAATCCCAAAAGAGTAAATAAAAATTGTTAAAGATATTTTATTGAAAAAGATTATATGTGATTGTATGCAAATTTTTTGCATACTAGCTTTCGTTTAATTTGTTTAAATTTTTCGAAAATTTGGATTATTTATTATTGCATTTGCAAAATATATAAATTCAACAATGAATTTATATTCTTTTATACCTATAAGTTATGACCAAGGCCGTATTAAGGGGTGCCCCCGTGACAGAATAAAAAATAAACATAACTTTAATCAAAGAATTCAAATTCTAGAAATCAAGAAAATGAAATCGTATCAAGAGTATCAGTATCAACCAAAAGATATACCAGCTATAAGGGGCCCGTAAAATAATGTAGATATTGAATATTTTTACTCTAAATATATTAGGAGAGTCCCCAAGCATTGCACAATTTTAACCGCATCAATGTGGTCATGTCAAACTTATTTTTCCAAACCTGAAAAAATCTAAGCATTTGATTTTTCGCAACAAAATCCGAACAAATCGAAGTAGAATCCAGCAATTAAAAAAAACCATTAAAAAATGAAACACCTTAAATTTTTTTTATAGAAATACAGTAGCAGCATTTAAATTGTTTTTCAAACTTCAAAAAAAAAACAATTTAAGCCCAATTTGATTTTCTGGTAGTTTAAGTGTTCAAGTAAAATAAACCATGCAAAGTTTAAAAAAATAACAAATGCAAAGTTGCTGAAATAAATTTTTCTTTGGTTTGTCGAATTATGGAAAAAATGTTTTAGATATCAGTTATTTAAAGAAGATTTGCAGTACCGATTATGTTACAGACATTGAAAAGAATTTATGGATAGATTCATGTTTGGTTAAATTATCAAGAAGACTTCTAAAAAAACTTTCCAGATGTTTATCTGGGTGAATTTCGAGTATTATCTAAACTAAGGTCGCCAGAATTTTTTCAGCACGTATCCAGGCCGGAACCCTAGCAAAATCCGGGCATTTGAATTAAAAATTAACGAACATAAATCCGGGAAAAATCTGGGTGAATTTGGTCCACACCCAGAAGTTACTCAACAAAAATTAAAAAAAAATCATCAAAACGTATCGACAGTTTTTAAATTCTATTTAAGGCTTCCAAAAACCTTTCTAGATTTTTTTTTAAATTGGCTCCAAAAATTTCGTTTTGGCGACACAAAAAAAAATTTACACAATAGAAAAAATCTGGGCAAAATCAGAACCTTTTTCAATGAAATCCAGACCTATCCGGGCATTTTTTCAATGAAATCTGGGCAACCGGGCCGGACTGGATAAAACTGGGTAATCTGGCAACCTTCATCTAATTCATGGGTGAATCCTGAAGACTCCTGAATGTATGCAAACATGTGTTCCTTTCATGTACACAATTAGCCCAAAGGTGGATGCATGATGTGCAATTTTCATGAAGAAATTCAGATGCTGGTGTCCGCAGATTCAAAATAAAGGTATTTTGGTGGAAATTTTTGCCAACCCTGATCCAAACTGAAGAAAAAAATACGAAGAAGTGAAGAAAAACATTAACATCGTTTGAAATAATGAGTTCTCCCGAGCTTTGCTGAGAATTAAATTGATTTGGAATGCTTATTTTAAAAACATAGGTATGAGAATGAATAATGTTCAATTAATTTCTACTTTTTTCCCGAAAATCAATTAATAAAAATTCAAAACAAAAAAAACTTTTATGTAATCGAATACAAACACACAAAGGATCTCAATGAAATTTGATGTTTCCTCGAAAAGATTTATTTTTACTTAACTCTAAGTATACATGATTAGAGGATATGATAGCTGGCATCCTACAAATGCCAAAACCACCAACCTACAGAAAGTGTTGTATGTATGCTGTGATCTAGATTCGATCTCATGACCGTTGACTAAGAAGACATGAACCCTATCCTCTAGACCAAAGTCGGCGGCATAACTCAACTTCCTTAAATTGGACGAAAAGGCAAAACTGAGTTCCTCTATTTCTCTATTTCGGTTTTAGATTTGAAATTAATATTGATACTTTTTCAACTGATTTTATGTATGTTTTTTACTTATTGATTTTGTGGAAATTTTATTTTGAAATTTTCCTCTGCTTAAGTTAATGTTCTGTATTCAGTATATCGTTTTCCTATTGATCATTCTCAAATTGTTTTCATTATAAAACTATTCTCATAGCTGAATTTGTTGAATAGCAAATTTCATTGTGGGATTTTGTGCGTAGCTGTGTGAGAACTCGGGATCCTTGTTAGAGGTTTTAAACTCATTTGGATTTTTATCTGATTTATCAATAATAAGAAATCTGAATGGATGATTTGAACATTTAATCTCCATTCTGAATTTTTGTTTTCAGGGGTAATTATTGCCGCATTTAGAAAAACAATTTTACAAAAGTTTTTGAATTTTATGTTTGATTTGATGAAAATCTTATTTTAAGTGTAAAACTGCAAACTTTTCTCATTTTATTTTTAAAGCACTTAAAAACTTTTTATTTCTATGATAAATTTTAAAAAAATATTCTGTAATGAAAATACATATTTTTAACACCCGAATGATAAAATAAAACCTAAATAAACAAGCGAACAACAAATTTTTTAATATATTACATGAAAACTTTTTTTTATTTTAATGATTTGAGATTGAAAAATACGTTTGGATTATGGATAAAAAATATGCAATTTCTGATTTTTTTTTATTGTATGATTTTAACTATGATTCTTATTTTTATATTTGAATTTAATAAGAAATTTGTTCCTCATATCTTGTTTTGAAATTACGATTTTAATTTGAGGCACTGAATTTTGTTGTAAATCCTATTTAAGATTTTGAATTTTACTCTTGAATTCATATAAATATCTGAATATCCAGAAAATTTTAATTCAAGTTTTTTGTTTTTATTTGGATTCTTAACCGGAAATCTTAATGTAACTTCCCATTTTTCTATAAGGAAAATATTTATTCTGCAATCGATGAAGTGGTTAATGATAAAAAGAAACACATTTTAACATTCATCTTTGAGTAGTTTGAGTAGAGAAGTTTAGTTGATGATAGGGATAATGAATAAATTGTCAATTGAGTTTTGCTTTACACAGCTCTTTTTAGAGTTTTTATTTTAATTTTTTGGCTTATTTACTCTTCCGCAATGTGTGCTAGCGATATATTAATAATTATTGTTTGAAGATACCAGAAATTCGTAGACAAAATGGTTATTTGAAGTCAATATACTAAATTAATTTTCTGTTCCATACTGTATTATAAATAATAGGGGAGAATGAGGATACTTGATCCCTGGGGATACTTGATTCCTTAGCTATATCTCGAAACTGGAATGTCGTACAAAGATCAAATGTTCTAGAAAAATGTGCCAAATGGAACAAAACAGCAATGGTTAAGGCTCAAAAAATTTTAACAGAATAAGTTTTTGGGTTATTAAACTTTCTTTGAAAATTTTTACAAAATGTGACTTGAAGATCTTTTTTCATCATTTTAAATGTTTCTAACATGTAACTATTATAACAAAAATATTTATTCCAATACATCAATCTTTCGAGTGTAATATGAACTTCAAAATGCAATATTTTCAAAGCGATGAAAAACTCCCAACTTTTTTCAGAAAAAGTTTTCTAAAATGTTTATTATGGGTACAATTGATCCCTAATATTTGGGTACAAAAGATCCCGGTATACTATTCTTCTCAATGGATCGTGGTCATTGCTGATTACGAGATTACTAATATTTATCCAATAGCTGATATTCATCCATCAATTATCTGAAGAAAAGGGCTTAAATAATTGATTTTCTCTTGTTTATAGAAAATTGCGCCCGTAAGTATGCAATGTCATAAGGGTAGAGAATAAGCTATAGAATTTTTTTTCCGACAATAATAGATTGTGAAATGAGAACAAACATAAACAAAATAGTCAATAAATATTCTATCTTGGGGTTTTGTTTGATTTTTCCCATGGATTAGGGCTTCCTGAATAAAGGATCAAGTCTCCCCTTAACATAAAAAATATCGCAATTTTTTTACTCTCACGAAAATGCTTCTAGTTCATCTACGGGTTCAAGTATCGTTCTTATTTTAGGAGCATAGAAACTTGAAGCTACACGCTGCGCTGTCAGAAAATGTAAAAGAGTGTGGGTTGCTAAATTTTTCCAAAAAGATATGGTGAAAATAAGAAAAGGGGATCAAGTATCCCCACTCTCCCCTACTTGTGTTTTCTCTGAAATGGCATGTAGAAAAATTCATATGAATTCAACCCCTTTCACCCGAGACAAAAAAACCCTTGTCTCCCGATGGCTTACAGAAAGATACGGTCAAAATTTGATCAATATCAACTTAAAGTATTTCTTTCAATTTTGCATTTAAAAAAATCTGAACACCCCTCATTTTGAAGGTGTGTTTATGTGTAGAATGTTGCTCGTATTTTGATTTTGGAATTCACTCTTCAGTTTTCAAAATGTCGTCCAAGGAAGAAGAGCAGCGTATAAAAATTTTGCTCGCGCATCGCGAAAATCCGAGCTACTCGCCCGCAAAGCCGGCAAAATCGCTAAAAGTTGCCAAATCAACCGTTACAAATGTAATTTAAGTGTTTGGGGAACGTTTGTCGACAGCCAGGAAATCTGGATCGGTGGGAAATCGAAAACCGGAAGCCGCTGAGACGACAAAGAGAATTTCCGGTAGTTTCAAGCGAAACCCTTACCTCTCTCTCCGAGATGCCGCAAATAAGCTGGGTGTATCGTCTACAACCGTGCATCGAGCCAAAAAACGAGGCGGTCTATCGACTTACAAGAAGGAAGTGACTCCAAATCGCGATGATAAACAAAATACGACGGCCAAAGCGTGATCCGTCGATGTACACGACGATGCTGACGAAGTTTGACTGCGTGGTAATGGACGACGAAACCTACGTCAAAGCCGACTACAAGCAGTTTCAGGGACAGGAGTTTTATACGGCAAAAGGAAGGGGAAAGGCAGCAGATATGGGGATTTCTGGATAGGGATGGGATATGGGATATGATCAAGGATATGGGATTTCTGGTAAGGAACACCAAAGGATTCAGTGACATTTCCACTCTCAAAGCATTATACTGCTCACTCGTTCGCAGCGGCTTGGAGAACAATATCCAAATATGGGCACCTAATTCAATTGGAGGGCTGAAACTACTTGAGTCAGTTCAGAGGCGGTTCCTGCGATACGCACTTCCAAATTTACCATGGAATGAACCTCAGCGACTTCCCTCCTACCATGACCGATGTGGAATCTTGAATATCGAACCAATCGGCTCACGTGTTGTGCTGCTTCGTCGTTTGTTTATATTCGACGTCATATCCGGGAATATAGATAGTGCCAGTCTCATCGAAAGGATACCGTATCATGTCCCATCTCGTTCCCTAAGAGCCGCTAAGATTAAACAACTATGGAAGAAATGAATTTTATAATCCATTTGACATCTCTTGTAGATTGTTCAACCAAGTGTATGTGTATTTTGATTTGAATATAAGTAAGGATAGTTTTAAGCGTAGTTTAAGTAACCAGTCTGTATGATATTAAGTTATCGAAGACCGTGAACAATAAATAAAAAATATTTTCAAGCACATGAAACTGTCAAAATTCGCGAAGAAATATCTGGTTTTACAAGCCATCTGTACCTGTGGCTTGAAAAGCAGCATTTTCATAGCTTCCGGGATTGTCAACCAAGAAATTTACGTGGAAGAGTGTTTGAATAAACGTCTGCTTTCCTGAAGAAACACGGTAGTTCCATACTGTTTTGGCTGGATTTGGCATCTTGCCATTACGGTAAAAAGACCATGGAGTGGTACGCCGCCAACTACGTGCAGGTGGTTCCCAAGGACAAGAACCCTCCCAACACGCCAGAGCTCCGCCCAATTGAGAAATACTGGGCTATTGTCAAGCGGAATCCAAAGAAGACCAAAAAAAAACTGCTAAGGACGAGCAGCAGTTCAAGGCAAACTGGCTTTCTGCGGCGAAGAAGGTGGACAAGGTGGGTGTACAAAATCTGATGGCAGGGGTTAAGCGTAAGGCCCGGCAATTCGGATTTGGAAAAGCGGAAGTCTAACTGAATATTTTTTTTCCTGAATTTCATACTAATTAAACTTGAAAAAGAAATTTAATTTGATTTTTTAAATAAACGATTTCACCGATTTATACGCGTTTTCCCTTGACCAAATTTTGACCGTATCACCCTTTACTAAAGGGCCTTTAGCTCTACATGACCTTTTACTTTTTTGCGCTTAGCTCGATTCATAAAGTCAATGAATTGAAAATCGTCCCACCGACAGCAAAGGTGTTACGTTAAGATGAGACACAGAACACCAGAAAGAAAAACCCCGAAAGCAGCTAACCACCCATTTTTCTCGATAACCGGGAAGCAAAAAAGTCAACCAAATGGAACACAATTTACCGATGACGAGGCTGATAGTCTGGTAAAGACTATTGAACCGGGAAAACCGGAAGATGCCAAAGATGTGCCCAGACTGACTGGGTAGAATTTATGAAGGTGTGCTTTGGTGGTGTTTGGTTTTTGTATCGCTGTTTTTGCAGCATCTTCATGGTTTGTGAGTCTTTCCTCCAAAACCATCGAAAAATGGGAACCAAATGTGAAAATGAAAAACGACTGGTAGGTATTGGGCTTAAACTTTGCGAAAAGTTCTATAACAGTATCTTACATTAATTTTCCTCTGCTGAAAAATTAACGGTTAAGGTATTGAATAATTAGAACTCGCATGATTTTTTAATTATTTTGAGTTATGGAATGGGTCACGACATAATTGATGTCATATATATTCGCCTGAAATCCCGCGGAACAATCAAACAAATGACCCCGGGCAAAGGTAATTAAAGCTATGCAAATTGAAATAAAAATTATATTCTCTGCCTGCTGCTCGGGGTAATAACTGGTAATTACCATTCTGTACGGGAAAAAGTGATTTTTTCGCCTTGCCCCTGAATCAACTCGGCGCGTTGACAGCTTCTGTGCAATCACTTGGAAATTATGCAACTAGGTTCTGTGTGGCCACTAAGAGTAGAAAAAAAGAAACGTCGTCACAGCCGGGTTCTTGTAATTGCAATTAAACGTAACTAACTGTGAACTGCTGTCATGAATATGCTATACCCTACATAGTGCAGCGCTGTGAGTTGTTATTTGAAGGCGAATCCTTCGTTCTGGAACGTGGATGAAGTTGAGCAGAAGAAGAAAAAAATCGTTCCCAGAAATTGAAAGCATGTTCCCCGTTTTGCCACCCATAACCTTTTTTCACGACAGGAACATTACAATCTTCGTCCGGAATTTACCGTTTTTTCCTGTTCTCCATTTGCTGCTCCATCCAAAGTCCTAGACTAGTTAGTCAAGAACTGCGCGGGACGACAGGTTGTGAATCTTAATTACCGGCAGGTGAAACGTTTTAGCATTTTTGCCTCACTTTATGCTTTTCCGACTAAAAGTTTCCATTTCCTACCTCAGCTGCACAAAAGAGAAGAGGCGAGCGATAGTTGAAATTTTTATGCTGTATTTGCTTGACGTCCGCGCGATTGGTCATAATCGCTGGACGGACATTTTAACTGACTTCCATTAGCGGACACAACGACGACGGTTAGAAAAGAAAAAAATCGTGGGCGGAGGCAGCAATTAGCGACATGAAAGGCTAGGCTAGTTAGCGAACAGCTTGTTTTAATTTCAATTTGTCAAAACCAATCCCCATCAGGTGGACGGTACTAATCAAGTGAAGTTCTGAAGCTAATTTAACGATTGTTTTTTTTCTGCTTCTTCCACAGCTCTTCAAAATCCAAGAATCATCGAGCATCCTATCGATACGACGGTTCCAAGGCATGAGCCGGCCACCTTGAACTGCAAGGCCGAAGGAGTTCCTCCGCCCAGTATCACCTGGTTTAAGGACGGAGCGCCGTTGAAAATCCTGTCCGGTTCCCATCGGATGTTTTTGCCTGCCGGAGGGCTGTTTTTTCTTAAGGTAAGTTGATGTACTTGATGAATTTTTGGATTACACAGTGACCGAAATAAGAAAAGATCATTATGCATTATGCAACAAATGATTGATTGAAAATGCTCCTCTAGTGCTAAGGAATTTGATACGCGAGCTATAATACTTGATCAAACTTTATCAAAAAACAGGTTTCCAATTCAAAAATATTAATGTTTATAAACAGTCGAACACTATTTCCCCAGTTTTAAGCCATAGATGGCGATACTTTCTTGCTATCAAACGGTTTACTTTCCGGGATTATTAAGGTATGCTGGATAATTTCGGTCAAGAAATAAGTACTCGGTACCGTGTGAAAGCTTTGGAAATTCCAAGATCACTAAATCAAAAAGTTAGAACTGCGTCAAGTTCATTAAAAAGTGAATATCTTGGACCAGTAATCAAAATAATGTTGTATTTTCCGGTGGAACTTGTTGGAACAGAAGGCTAGCAGTTTTATTCTTATGATTCACAATTGAATAGGAAGTTCAAATAAGCAGGAATTTTGGCGGTTGAATGTTCTTGTGCTGGTGATTTTTTGCAAATCCGGAAAAGCTTTTGCAACGTGCACTCCAACAAAACGTGAGGAAAACTACCTCGAAATGATAATTATGGGCCTAAACATACCCATAAAATCAATATTTAGACTAAATTTGGTTTTAACTGCAAGAAAGTGCTGCCATCTACGATCTGAAACTCCAAAAGTTTAGTTTTCTGAAAAAAATCACAGTTTTTCAATACCAACCCGTTTTTTCTTCTACACTTCACGTCATGCTCATACATAGATTGTATGATTAACTATGCTAATGAAAAAAGTGAGTAGTTTGGTAAAGTATTAAAGTTCAAATTTCTAGAGGAGCATCTCTTGGAAATTCCTCTAAAACTTTTGTAATGCTGAAAAACGTCTTAAAATTCAGAGATCTATTCGAATAGTCTGTATAAGTATTATTATTAACATTTTCATAGTAAATTTAAAGAAAAAGTTTTGGTTTTTGTAGAAAACCATAAGTTTTACTATTCTTATTTCGCACTTTTTTTTCAAATTTTTGGTCCTCAACACCAATTGCTTGGTCAAAAAAAAAGGGAACTTATGCTTGGTTTATCCGTTGAACAATTTAAAACATGTTGTCATAGAAAGTTTTAACGATTTTCAATCATTCATATCTTTACAAGCAATACACATAGCGATACTATTCGCTCACTATATATAAGGTACTTAGACAAAAAATGGAAAACGCACTCCATGTTTGCATGTGAAGTGATCCAAAAAACATGTGTTTTACAAAAAATTAAAACATTTGGAGCTTAATTTTTTTCTTGGCCATCTAGCAGACATCATATTCCTGTGTCTTTTGTTTATTCCAGAGGGTCGCACAACGGTACTCAAGCCCAACGCATCTTTTGATCTGGCCCATAGAATTTTTGGAAAACTTGATAAATGTTTTATTCTTTTATTTTTTTGGAGTATTTCAGTGCAATTTCAGCAAAATGTAGATCATATTACAGTTAGAACATTTAAATTCGCAAAAATCAAATTTTCGTTAAATTGTTGGTTTGTTAGTCCCACATATTCAGCCAAAGTCAAACCTTGTCAGATAAAAGTCAGATGAACATGCTCTAATTCTTAATGGAGGTGCGGATGTTCTTAGTTGAAGTTCACGTTCATCTTGAAAAGTATAAACGGTACTGTACTTCTTATATAACGTAAACAGGGGGAACTTTGATCAGCGGGGTAACTTTGATGAACATGACATTTTTGCGGATAATCATCATTAACTGAGTATAAAGTTGGAATATATGAAAACTGTTTACTACGTTTGAAAGCCTATACATTGAGTTACAAATAAGCTAAATTTAGTGTTCATTAGCAGGTTTTCTAAATTACTTAAAATGTAATTTTAAAACCTTAAAATATCTGGTTATTTGAAGGCTCACAAACAAACATCTCTCCTGATCAAATTTAGGCATTTAGGAGCAAATTCTCAGTTTTATGTGAAAGTTCAACTTTTTTCTTGGTTTGCATAAAAGTAAAATTTCATTTGTTTTTGAGGCCAAAAATATTGAGGAATGTTTATTATTTTTGCCCCTAAATGTATGCAGCAACATTGTCCATCTTTTGAGTATTTTTTTTTTTTTTGAGAGAAAACGTTGAAAAATTCAAATGAGTACAAACAAAAAATTACTGTTGTCGATGTTTTGAGCCATCTGTGCTAAATGGCATCAAAACAATAAATTTGAAGATGTTGAGTTACGTAAATACCATAGTGAAAAAACCTCGAAACTCGAAATCTGGTTTTATAACAAACATTTAATTATAACCACCAATGTCGTTTGAATTTACTGCAATCAATGCTCATGTTTAATACTCCTTACCTCAGTAAGTCTTTAAAAGCTTTTGTTTATTGTGAAAAAGCAACCCCTTCCAAAATATTCAAAAATGAATGAAAAAAGTGAACAAAGTTCCCCCAGTTTACGGTAATGATTTTTTTTTTGTCACAAAAAATCACATTTACAATAGTATATTTTTGTTGCAAAAAATCAGATTATCAGATTTTGTATAGTTATCCCCGGATTAACGTGATACAATCCTGGCCGTATGGGAAGGGGGAGGGGTTTGAAAGTTAAACTCCCTCATGAGGATCCAAAAAAGCAAGCGAGGTATTCTACTGAGCACTCAACACTTTAAATTCATTTCAAATAGTGATAATGGAGTAAAGGGTTAAAAGAGTAACAATCTAGACTAACTTTCAGCCAATGCCAAAACCTTAATAACCTCAAAAAAGTTTATAATTCTGCTACAGTTTTTCTAAACTTTTCCGCTTGGTCATAGAAAATCAAGTCTAAATACTAAATTTAAAATTTAATTGAACTTGTTTAGGAGGTTCTGGTTTCATATAATTATGAACAAAATTGTATTTATATATCATATTTTGGAGTTTGTATCCAGTTAGGGTTTTTTGATTTCCAGTTCTAACTGACATAGTTCCTAATAATGAGACGAGAAAAGAAAAGTTGCTTTAAAATCTAGGTTCAAATTTGGTTTCGCATTTCATATCAAATAAGAATCATTTTTTCGAAAATAATAAGCATTTTCAATATTTTGATAAAAGTTTTCTGAAGTAGCATTCTTTCTTGAATTCCAATTTGAATTTTGTATGAGAAAAAAGTTTAAGAACTACTTATTTCTTTCACAAAATTGAAATATTTTAATCTTCTAAATGGTGACTCAAAATTAAAAACTCAGATTTAGATCCATCATTCGAATTTAAGATTCACAATACAAAATAATAATAAATAATTAAAATAATGAGTTGTAAGTAATCCAGAACTATAGAGTTCAAATTATAGATTCACGAATGAGGGCTCTAAAACTTGGCTCATAATGTTTTGATCTTCATTTAAGATGCAGAAATCGTTTGTTTTTGTATATTTCAGAATCGTATAGAAAATTGGAAACAGATTCAACGTTAATTTTGTTAAATCAGGCTCAGAATACGGATTGCGAATGCCGATTTAAAAATCAGGAATTCATGTAGCTTGAAATTGACTATTACAAACAATTTAAAATTTTGAGGAATTCAAGAGGTAATGAACTTAAAAATTTGCTTGTCCATTTTTATTCCAGAATCAAATTTGTAAATTAAAATAAGTTTGTAAAGTACACACAATTCAGCTTAAAATAACAAGTATAAAGTTAAATTTAAGTTTTTATGTTTTGTTTCATGAAAAAATCCTTACTGTATTAAAATTATGCTCAGTATTAAAACTATGCAATTGATTTTTTATGAAAAATATTTGCTATTAAAGAAACATGTACCTCATCTTCACTATAACAATTTGCACAAAATTCTTTATTTTCTCGGTGAATTCTCTAACATTATAAATATTGCAGTTGTTTCAAAGCCAAATTTCATACTTTAATCAAAAATTTGATTAAAGTTTGCATCAAGCAAGTTTGATCCAAAAATTATGTATGTATGTTTGTATAATCCATCCAACGACCCCCTGAGCTGGCAGGTATGTTATGCAAAAGAGCCAATATTAATCCGTTTGATTAAAATTGTTCAATCGCGGGTGCTGGTGGTGTTAGCTCTATTGAAATTCCAGTAACCCATTTCAGAATGGCAGCTGCACATCCCGAGGTTACTTTCATTGCCAAGAAGCCCCGCCCAATCATAGCCGCATGACCAAATGGGTCCTGTAATTATGATTAGCCTTTCCTTCTTTTATTGTTGACATATCCAGGAACTTCATAAATATAATTGCCAAATTATATGAACTTAGCCCCCTAGACTGAGTCGGAAGTTTTTGGGCCAATTTATAAAATTTCTTTGGGAAATTTTCCGCTGAACATCTTTTTCGAAGACTTTAAATGCGTATATTATTAGGCAAAAAAGTTATTAGCTGTTTCACAGAGGTATGTCTTTTCGCATTGATAAGCGATAAATTCAATTGACATCCCTGCAGGGCGCCTAACGAGGTATTGCATGACTACTTTTCTTGCCATACTTTGCGAGGCTCCACCAGTGATGTCAATTGAATATGTCGTTTATCAATGCGAAAAGACATACCTCTGTTAAACAGCTAATAACTTTTTACCTAATAAGATACGAAAAAACGGTCTTCGACAAAGTTGTTCAGCGGAAAATTTCACTTAGGAATTTTATAAGTTTTCATGAAAACAGTCAGCTGGATCGGTTCCACCGACAAAACAAAAACGATGTTGATTTTTCAGTACAAAATATTCAATTTTCCCATATAAACCTAAAAGTTCAAATTTACTCATGTAAACGTTACTTAAAAATTCTACAAAAATCATGGATGAGTTTTGGACCAAGACGAAGCTTTTTAGACCCCAGGGTTTGAGAAATTCAAAAATGACCCCAAATCGACTCAGTCTATTAGCCCCCTAATATGTCCAATAAAAGATAGACATGTATTTAGTTTACGATTTCAATTATACAGGTAATTCAATGAATCAATCTTACCTTTTTATGGAACCAAAATCTCACCTTTTATCTTACCTTACCTTGAAACATCTTACATAAATGTTACCGTAGCTTTAGCCTCATTCCCGTTTCTGACAATGCCAGACGTTCTCGGTAAATTATGTTCTCCTTAATTTTCACAACCTTCCTTTAACTCAAATGATTTTTACGGAAAACAGTGCGAGCAAAAACAAAACTTGTACGCGTTAAGCGGAATAAAGAGTTTGTCGTGCATCTTGAACGTGTGCAAGAACTTTCAAGCATGAATGATTGCTTAATTTCCTCCCTTCTTATCTTCTATGTGCAAGTAACTTTGTCAACGACGCGTAGTAGGCTGCGCTTTATAATGCATAACACATTACATCAAGATTTGCGCTTCCTCAAGCCATCGAACTTTCCTACCTGGACGGCACGACACCAAAATCGCAATTTAATCTTCATAGTTAAGGATTTCTATTTTTTCTCACTCCACCACTTTAAACTTCTTATTTGCTTAAAGACACTCATTAAACACTCATTCTTCTCAAAACACACACAAACGGCACCTTTATATCAATTTTTTCCCTTCTCAAATCTTCTCAACACAGCGGATTGGCTATTTTTCTAAAATAACCTACATTTTTTCGCAGTTTTCGAAGCCATTCCACATAATTCTAAAAAAAATCCGGATTGAAGAAGCTTCTCCCACTCCGTCGTAGCTTCGTCAATTAAATAATAGTTCATTTGACCCACGCTTGGCGAAAATAAAATCAACAGCGCACGGGAAGAGAATTTGAACGCGCCGCACAAATTAAACTAGCTGGCATTCCCCACTTTCTCAGGTACAAATCAGGTTTTTTTTCAGTTTCACTCATCACATCAGCTCATTTTGACACAACAAATACTTTTTTCGACTTCTTGCCATTTTTAGCTGAAAATCACGAAAATTATTAAGAAAAAACAACTTTTAATACGTAGCGCAAAGAGAAAATAGAAAAACGCCTCCGCACTCGGCCAAGGCCTACTCGCAATCCCAAGTTTGATCCATAAATTATGCATCCTTAACTTTAATTTTTGAAAATTGATTATTTTCATCGATGGTTAACCCTAGAAAGCTGTTCGGGTCAAAATGACTCGAAGCGCGCATTTCTAACATCTTTATTACCATTTCAACATACTGAAGAACTTGGATTTTTGGCAGACCAAGTATGTTCTATGAAAATGATGATCAAATTAACGAAAAAAAATTAATATTTGAGTTTTGAAAATCAGTTCATTGGGATATGAAATACAGCTAAGCAAAGTCAAAATTGGATGTTGTTTTTTTAAAGTTAATTTTTTTTTCTACCGGAAGATCTGAGATAGTGGTCAAAACTTTTATTGGACCTCAACATATCTATACATTGTCGGATAGATGAATTTTTGTCGATTTTTATCATCAATGAAAAACTTAAATACTTTCAAAATTAGTTTAACTTTCAAAATTAGTTTCTGATAACCTGGTTATACATTTCGACTTTATTTTGAAACGTTTAGTAATAAGAATAAATTACCTACACAATGAATATAATATGATCAAAATCTGTTAACATTTACAGCCTGGAAAACGCCATCAAACTACCGCTCAAATTTCCCCGAAACGGATATTTTGCGAACGGCTTTGGAAGGTTAAAATCTTTACTTTGCAAAAGAGTTTGAAAGATTTAGCTTATTTGATTTGAGAAAGAATTTGTTTTTTTTTTTTTAGAAATTCAAGGCTCTCCTAAAAAAATATTTTTGGCTCAATTCACATCAGTTTGATCTCTCAAACTCTTAAATAAATTCAAAGATTTTAAACATCGATGAATGTGAATTCCATATTTTATTTTATTAGGTTTCATTATGAAAATTAAGCTCTCCGTTCAGGTTTAGGACCAGTTTGATCTTATAATGTAAAAAAAACTTTAATTTGAATTATGGATGAAGTTTCAAAAAAACTTTGTTTTGAGTTTTTTAATTCATGCATTGTTGGGTAAAAAGTCATTGTTAAAAATAAGTTACCATCATTCACAACAAAAGTCGTTAGTTCTGAAATTTGTAAAAAATATAGATAATAACATTCTGGATAGCATAAAATTTAATTTTTCACAAATTTAGTAACAGTTTTGAAAAACTCCAGGAAAATAAAACGAATACTTAAAAATTTCAAGTTTTTTTTTAATTATTTTTGATAATCTGTTAAGCCAGTATATCTTTGAATGTAGTTATAAATACTTAAACACTTAAACACTTAATTTAAAGACTTAAACCTACACATGTCTTTTATCAAACTTTGAAATTATTTTGTGAAGCTCAACCTTATGATTTCGTGTAAGCATTTCGCATACGATACGTGAATCTTTTCATGCTTGTGCTAACTAAGGGTAGAAGTAAGAAAAAATCATATTCTTGACAGTATTTACAGCACAAGTATAATTTTAAAACTTGAAAAATTAATTTACAAGTCATGTTATGTTTCGTCAGTTTTCTTTAGAGATTAAATTGGAAATAAACTATATATTATGAAATTTATCGACTACACACCAAGGTTGCCAAATAAACAGAAAATTCCGTAATATCACAGGTTTTTGAGCAAATTTGCATCACAGAGTGTGTGTCACAGGAAACAGAATTTTATTCAAATTCACATATTTTACAGAATTTTTTATGTCAATATAAATTTCGGATTTCTAAGTTATGATTGGAAAAATATGATAAGATTAGTGAGGTTGAATGATTTTGATCAAGTAAACTGTAAAAAAAAAATTTTTTTTTATGAATTTTCAAATCAACATAAGGAAGGTTGATAGATTGCCCGGTTTTTTCTGGGTTTCCCCGTATATTTAAAACCAAACCTGGGAACAGCCGGCCTGAATCGGTTGCCCACATTTTATTCAAAAATACCTTGATTTTGCCCGTATTTATTAATTTTAATTGACAAATAAAACAAAAGAAATCATATTGTGTTGTAATTTTTTTTTCATTTATGCCTCAAAACGAAATTTTTTGAGCAAGTTTTATAAAAATAATCATGGAAGGTTTTTTGAAAGTCCAAAATACGATTAAAAATCTGTCGATCAGTTTTCACAAGAACAATTTTTTAATTTTTTATATTTTTGTTAAGTAATTTATCCGTTCTTTTAAAATTTGCCCGGATATTGTCCGGATTTTTGGTCGTCAGTTTTGACATCAAATGCCCGGATTTTTTTTTCAAAACACATAATTTTTTTTCCGACAACCTTGCTACTTACCGGCCTTAGTTGGTTGTGTTTAAAAAATGTGACAATCAGAATTTAGAGGATAGGTTTTCAGAGAAGGGGAAGAAGAATTAACATGAAAGTGTTCAAATTCCATTAAACAATACAAAAATGGTTGAATAATATTAAAAAAACGTTTTAAGAATTATAAAGTTTAAAATTTGGTGCTCATTTCACTTTCTTATGTACCCTCCCTACAATTTCTTTCAAACCGTTGAAAAATTTGCATATTGTGACAGACATAAAATAACGAACACACTCGTGTAGGATCTCAGTGAACCTTCATGTTTCTTTGAAGAGATCTATATTCATTTCTGTATTCTTTCGAGGATAAAATGGCAAGCACCATAATTTTGAAAGTAATTGAAAAATATAAATTTTTGTTATCAAGGAGGATTTATTATTCATCTTTTGATGATGCTTGATCTTATAAAGATAATGAACCAATGTTTATGATTTTGGAGAAAAAAAAACAAGAAATTAACGTCAAAACCTTTTCAATTTTTTCTTCTCTGAATACAAGCAGACTCGTGTGTATACTTTAAATTAATTTAAATAACGAATAAATAATATCAAATTACATTCTCTTATCAATTGAAATAACTCGCTGTATTTAGTCATATGCAATTTATTAGTTTGAAAAAAAAAATGTGAATAATATGTTTTAAAGAAAAATCTATACCTATTAAACATGCATCAACAGCATAAACTTATACCTACTTTTTAAAAAAAATTTAGAAATTTATTGATAAAATGATAATTTTTAACCAGTTTTCCAATTGATGCAACCCTCCTTGACATATAAAAAACCACTCATTGGGCACGCACTCCCCATCACACGTGTCGGCCATCATCCCGGGTAAATATTTACTTATGCTTAAATCAGAACAATATTATGCAAGATTTAAGCCCCAGCTTTGTTTTCATGGGATACGGAGGACCATTTTTCTTCCGCTGCAACGCCGGAAAAAAATCCCGATGGGGGACACTTTTATGATTGTCTTTTTTTTATCACTCCCTTGAATAGGATTCCGTGCACTAACGGGTCCTCTCGAAAAAGGATTTTCCGAGGAAAATCCCAAGACCAAACAAGGTTTATATTTTTTTAGAGCAACAAAAGCATTGGATGGGGGCACCCAAAATCCGAGGGATGGCAAACTTTTGCCCAATTCTTAATACGCGCTCATCACATTTTGGGCAAAAACGGAAACCGTTTGCGAAGGGGAAGGTGTCGCTTCGAGTGGATTTTACCCCTAGGGGTAGGCAACAAGCACCGAAACAAACACATCGAAAGCACCAAAGTAAAAGACAATGGGCAAACATGCATTCTGACACTTCGCCCGGTCGACTGGAATCCTAGAGGTAGCGATATGGTTGGCTTGTTGGTGTGAACGCGTTGAAAATGATTAAAAATTTTATGAAATGTAAATATTTAACAAGGAATTACGGCAGCAGCCAACAACCAACAGCGAACTCACGGCGGATGGAAGGAAGTAAGCAAGAAAGTATTGGCGAAGTTTGCGGGAAAGAATATTTTGTCGGTTATATCGTTGTTTTTGCGACAATGTGACTTTTATGTGGTGAGCTTATCGAGTTTTTAAAGCCAGCAATGTTATTAGTGGAATGCAGCTTTTTTTAATGTTTTAGGAATAAAGTTTATCCAGTTGAACAGTATTAAAGTTAATAACTTTTTAAAATTATTTTGAAAAACTTTGATTAAAATGATCTTGAAACAGAGAAAAATCAGATTGTCATGCAAAAACACTGAAGAAATACGTAAAATGGAATGAATCGGAGTATTTTAGTTATATTTTCTTTAAAATAAGTTATTTTAGTCCACCATTTGCTTAAGATGGTGTACTTTGTACTCTCCAATAAATCTCGAAAGAAGAAATAAGATAATACAGCAGGGATTTTCCACTACTTATTTTTAAACAGCTGTTTTTGTTCATCCCTTAGTGTGTGTAAAAAAGTCTAAAAAAAATTGAAGCTTGACCTCTGATAGGTTGATCTTCTCCATTTTAGAAAAGAGGGAGTAAAACAAAAGTAGCTGATTGTGAAATAGAGGAAAATAAAGAATACAAAGTTTCTAAGGTGTTTTAACCCTTTTAAACCCAATCCCACCTTTTAATGGGTTTAACTATGAGTTTGAGTATTTTGCGTATGAGTGGATTTTCTCAGCTATTTGTGGAACAAATTTAACAATTTTCTTTTTAAAATATAGCAAATCTGAATTATTTTTTAAATATGGGAAACAGTGTTTTAAGTTCGTTAAGACTACAACAATTTGATTTAATTTGTTAAACATAATTTTAGTGAAAGTGTTTTGTAAAAAAAAAGTTGTTTGGAATCATACAACTTGACTCCTGTCCATTTTTCATCGAAAGAAAGGGAACAACTTCTATTTAAGATTAAAATATATGCTTACAAACACGTTCACTTAAATTCCGCAAAACACAATCTTATTTTGAGTACCGATATCATCCAGATGCCAAAAAAATGACACTGTTTGACATTAAATCAGTTTCTACTCAAAATTTGATCTTACTAATTATAGTTCACAGAGGAAAAAAAAATGAAAAAAATCGACAGATCGAATCAAAAATAAACTGATCTAATTAATCTCTTCCACGCTAAATAGTTGATCCAAAAAAAATAGAAAATCTGAATTAAAAAGAACGATCTTCCATAGATCAACTCAAGATCCAACAATTCTAATAGAGACACTCGTGAAATTGGAGTTCCATTGAGGCGGCATCCATTAATTACGTAACACAAAAAATGCACTTTTTTACCCCTCCCATCCGTATGTCAAAAATCGTATCGCTGCGACACACTTCCCAATGAAAGTAACGTATCGCTGGACGCTGATAGCCTCTTCCTATAATATTTGTAAATTTTTGTTTTCGGTTTGGTTTTCAACATAACAAATTTTTTTTAGATATTTCCCGGATTTATTCAATTGATTTGGCATATCAAACAAAAAAAAACAAAATAGTGTTTTAAAAATTTTTTGTTTATGTCTCCATAACAAAATTTTTTGAGAAACTTTAATAAAAATAATCATGGATGGTATTTTGGAAGCCTTAAATAAAAATTTAAATCTGTCGAGGAATTTTCTTGAAATATTTTTTCAATTCCTTTTCTGAATTTTTGTTAAGAAGATTTTTGATTTCGACAAAAGTTGCCCGGACACTGGCCGGATTTTTTGTCGTCAGTTTTGCCCGGATTTGATCGGCCCGGAAACGTTCTGATTAAAATGTGGCAACCCTAGTACAAACTTATAAATCTTTAAAAAAAATATTTGCAGATTTCTTGATACTAGAATCTTTATTATTTTCCCCATTTCTGACTTAATTCATCCCAAATTATGGCTTTATAATATAAAGTTCTGTATTAAGTGGTAAAAATCTTGGATCAAATAGTTTAGATACATATTTGGGTAAATTGTTACTTTTCAAACATAGTTTAGAGCAGTATTTATATGTAGGTCCGTTCACTAATTACGTAAGCACATAGCAGATGGTTTAACATTTGTTTACTTTTTCTTACAAGGGGGGGTAGATTGGGTTTTTAATAACCTTCCGTAAAATTCATTACCTGCAGAATCTGACAAACCAAATCCAAACCAAACAACGAACTTTGGGAACGAATTTTCTCTGTTTGAACTTGCAAAATGAAAATGTCATTTTCATCATTTTTGTCATTTTTTCTCATTTTTGTCATTTTTGTCATTTTTGTCATTTTTGTCATTTTTGTCATTTTTGTCATTTTTGTCATTTTTGTCATTTTTGTCATTTTTGTCATTTTTGTCATTTTTGTCATTTTTGTCATTTTTGTCATTTTTTTTCATTTGCAATTAAAAACGAAATCGAATTCACTAAGTTTTCACTTGCATTCTTGTTAGCATTTGTTTTATTTTAATAATTGTTAATTGATGATAAGTTTTTATTTTTCTTTAATTTTTTTTATCGAGGGAACAATTTAGTTGTAAACTGATTTAAATTTGATAAAGAACCGTTGAAAAGTGATCAATCACTGAAATCACTTACTATTCAAAAAAATGATGGGCACTTTTAAGAAAGTCATTTCAATTTTTATATTTCATCAATGCATACTTAGGTTTGTTTTTAATTGAAAACGTTGGCTGAATTTAGCAATGAAAAGTGGCGAATTGTGGAGTCACGACTTTAACAAATCATTTTCCGAAATCAATATCAAATAATTAACATCGATAAATATTAGACTGCCCCAAATTTGTATGGGAAATTTAAAACCTGTAAAATGTTATACGCTGCAGGCTAAAATTGGTCCTGGGCCTAGTACAAGATCTCATGCCAAATTTGGGCCAGATCGGACCACGGGAAGGGGTCGCTCAACGAGCCTGAAGTTTGTATGGGATTTTGAGACATTTTGTTCGAGAGGAACATGAAAAACCAGTTTTTCGTCAATAACTTTTGTCTCCCACGGCAGATTTCTTTCAAAAATGGGTTTTCTTAAAGCCTAAACTATGACAAATATTTCATCTGCAGGTTGCATTTCAATTAAAGTTAAGATAAAAAAGTTATTAAGCTTCAAAAATTGGTGAACTTTTTTAAGGGTGATATTCATCACTTTTTTAATGAGGCGAATAAAGTCCGACCAGAACACTCAATGTGAAATGCATGCCGTTTTGTCAAAAAATGACCGATTTTAACCATTGTTGTTGCGCTCGATTGCACTTTTTAATGTTTTTCTGATATTTGAATTTGGATGATATTCACTTGATAGTTCGGAAAGAAGTAAGGGCGGAAAAATGCTTGACAATTTAAATAAATTGCATAACCACAGGGGCTTAGGAACATGACTGGACGATTTGTGATGTCAATAAAAAAACAGTTTTCCATCAATAACTTTGGTTCCCGTCGGTCGATTTCTTTCAAAAACAATGTTTCTCAAAGCCTTAATTAAGAAAAATATTTCATCCGAAGACTGCATTTCGATAAGAGTTTAGAAAAAAAAGTTATGAGGCTTCAAAAATAGGCTAACTTTCTACGGTGGTATTCATTACTGTTAATGAGGCGTCAATATGTTCGATCGGCCCATTTCATCAACAGTGATAAATACCATCCTTTAAGAAAAACCGTTTTTGAAAGAAATCGGCCAATGGAAACCAAAGTTATTGATGAAAAACAGGTTTTTCATGTTTCTTCCGAGCAAAATGTCTCAAAATGCCATACAAACTTCAGTCTCGTAGAGCGACCCCTTGCCGTAATTCGATCTGTCCCAAATTTGGCATGAGATCTTATACTAGGACTAGAATCAATTTTAACCTATAGCGCATAATATTGTACAGGTTTTAAATTTCCCACACAAATTTGGGGCAGTCTATTGTACATATATCCGCCTTTGGGCGGGGTTTATGTTTCATCTTTTCTACCTAACTCAGAATCTTTTTTTCTCAAAAAATCTATTCAGAATTGTTGTTATTCTCAGAACCAACCGCCAACATTTTTTTAGATCGAAAAACACATGGACCAACGCTTTATGATGCCAATGAAATGATAATTTTTCGGAAAAAGGTCCTTTTATATTTTTCTCACGTTTTTATTATATTAGCTGTAGCTTTCTTTTGATAGAGAATGAAGGTTAATATTGTTAATTGATTTCAACAAAGTATTTTATTCGGTTTAGAGTGAATTGTGTTTAAGTTTGAAATTTCTTTTTTTTAATGTACGCATTACGTTTCAAAGAAATTTATTTGAAACTCTGTTACCGTGCATGCTTCGAAAAGAAGCAATTGCTACGATGTTGTGTATAATTTGAACTTTGTTAATTACTCTATGAATAAAAAAAAAGATTTTGAATAACTTCACGTGTCAATCTCATTATTTTTTGTAATAAAAAACACTCTAAACATCTTTTAATTTTAATTTATCTTTTAATTGGCATCACAAATCGTCCAGTCATGTTCCTAAGCCCCTGTGGTTATGCAATTTATTTAAATTGTCAAGCACTTTTCCGCCCTTACTTCTTTCCGAACTATCAAGTGAATATCAACCAAATTCATATATCAGAAAAACGTTAAAAATTGCAATCAAGCGCAACAACAATGGTTAAAATCGGTCATTTTTTGACGAAACGGCATGCATTTCACATTGAGTGTTCTGGTCGGACTTTATTCGCCTCATTAAAAAAGTGATGAATATCACCCTTAAAAAAGTTAACCAATTTTTGAAGCTTAATAACTTTTTTATCTTAAATTTAATTGAAATGCAACCTTCAGATGAAATATTTGTCATAATTTAGGCTTTAAGAAAACCCATTTTTGAAAGGAATCGGCCGTGGGAGACAAAAGTTATTGACGAAAAACTGGTTTTTCATGTTCCTCTCGAACAAAATGTCTCAAAATCCCATACAAACTTCAGGCTCGTTGAGCGACCCCTTCCCGTGGTCCGATCTGGCCCAAATTTGGCATGAGATCTTGTACTAGGCCCAGGACCAATTTTAGCCTGCAGCGTATAACTTTTTCAAAAGTCGGGTCATTTGGGGCAGTCTAATAAACATGTATTACTTTTGATTCGCCTTCTAGCTTATCAATATATATTTTTATAGTACACCATCAATATCCTAACATGTATGTGATTTCTTGCTATATAGCATAAGATAAGGTTGCCAGAATTTTTTTAGCACGTCTTCGGACAAATCCGGGCAATTTTGTTTAAAACTTGGCAAAATGCAAGCATATGATTTGAATATTGACGACTTAAAATCCGGGAAACATCTGGGCAAGATTTGTTAAATCCCTGAAATAACTCAACAATAATCGAGAAAAAAAATTGAAAAAAATAAATTTTTTTTAACTAATCGACAGATTTTGAATCGTATTTAATTTTTCATGATCATTTTTATAAAATTTGTTGAAAAAAAAACGTTTTGGTGGAATAAATAATAAAAACAACTATGAGTTATTGTCTATAACACAATTTGTTTTTTTTTTTGTTTGATTTTCCCAGTAAAGTGAAAAAATCAGGGCCAAATCCAGGCATTTTTCAATGAAATCCGGACAATCAGGCTGGGCCGGACTGTTCCCAAATTTGGTATTAAATATCCGGGAAAACCTGAAAAAAAACCGGGCAATCTGGCAACCATAGTGTTAGAGCATATTTGGTTGTTAAAATCTATTTTTCATGTTTGGAGATCAACTGACTTTAGTGTTTTTCCTGGGAAACTCCGGCTTGCAGTCTAACAAAAAATTAAAAACAATCATTAAAAAAATTAAAACACTTTTTTTTCAAGACTTTATTCAGGGCTAAACTTGTAAAAAAATATTTATTTATTTTTTTCACAATTTTTTTATAAATATTAATTTCTTTTCACTGTGTGTTGTTTTTGAGTAGACTCCAATATTTTTGAGCATCACATGCCTATACTGGGGCGTTTTACATACAGTGACTTCAAACGTTGCTTCCAGGATGATTTCTCAATAATAGAATTGTTATTAGTTTTAACAATTGAAAAAAAATGTTTTCCACAAAATATTTCCCTTTTCCGAATTGATAGGTTGAGTAAAATTAGGCTGGAGCAAATATATAATTCTTCTTTTGCCACCCCCTCCTTAGATTTTTCCGAAAATTCCGAAAAGGGGATTGAAAAAATCTTCAGGTATTTTATTGGAAAGCTTGATGAATTTTGCAAAACTTCAAGCAATTGAAAGAGAGAAAGTCAAACTGTTGAAGATAAGTTATTTCACCTTTTGTATTCGAGATTTTTACAAATTTTCGATCTATATTAACACAATTTTTTAAATTGTGCAGTGTAGATAGTGTGCAATTTTTTGTCAAATTTATTGAAAATTTGATTATTTTTTATTGTCCTTCGCTCCCTCGTGATATTCCAAGAGACGCCGGATTTAGAGAGGAGGGACATTAGGGGCTAGTTTCCACGAGCCCTTCGTAGGAGAAAAAGTTAAACATTACTTTAATCATACTGCTTTCAGTGAAGTTTCTTCCTACAGGCAACATTGCAGAATTTTTCCGGAAAGAGAAAATCAGAAGTTATGTTTTCAAATTCTGGCAAAATCTGAGCATTTGATTTTTAATTTTTCAACACAAAATCTGAACAAATCTAAACATCAATTAGTGATTATCAAAGAAATAAAATCAAGAGGAAAGTGAATAAAAACACCTCAATTTTTTTATCGATATACTTCTTCAGCGTTTAATTAAATCTGTAACTTTTCATGAAGAAATTGGGTATGTCTTGCTAAGCTGGAAATCTTGTTTTTTTTGCTCGCCTCTTGAGTGCTTTATTTAGAAACATAACTCAAATGTTTTAAGTTTAATAATAAACTATTTTCTACTAATTTATACACATCACTTTCAGTAGCTCTTAGGCTAACTAAATCCGTTTTAATTTTTCCAGTGGTTTCTGAAATATAGAATGTCTATTTTCAGTGTTTTCCGGGTTGGATTTCTTCGCGGTTCTTAATGTGTTAATACTAAAAAAGAAAATTTTTCATAGGGACCCTCTGAGAAAAATTGCCTCAGACTCCCCAGTGGCCTAATCCAGCCCTGACTCCAAGTGACAAGAGAAGGAGTTAAAATTTGTTCCGGCCTGAAAAAATGTAGAAAATATATGTGAAATTTGTACAAACCTTAGACAGCTCTCAAACGTTTTGAAATTTAGAAATATGCCATTAAGGGTATAAATTTTCAATAAAATAAACTCGATCATTTATGGAATCACTGCAAAATTTGCTAACTTGTTGTTGTAAATATTCGAGTAAAAGAACATTTTTCTGTTTTCGTTTTAATAACATGTTCTCATATATTGGCTAACGGTGTTAAGACTTCATTTTGAAACATTTTTTCAACTTAAAATTTGACGATGATATCAAGTTTAAGTTTGATTATGAAATTTGAAAGAAATAATTTCTTGAACCTCTTATTTTTCTAAGTAAATTCCAATGCAATTTTTTTCCTAATGTAATTTTTATGAATTTTAAATTTCTAGGATGAATTGGATAAAATTCAGAAATATTGGCTCGCCTTGTCAAAAGCAAAATCCAGAATTGATAAATGTTCATATTGCCCAATTGTAGAACAAAGTTCGGAATGATTTGAATAAAGTGAAGGAGCTAATTTGTTTCCAATTACTCAGAGATGTATTTAATACAGGTAAACGTACCGTTTGATATTTCAATTCTCATGTCTCATGTCTCATATCTCATGTCCCAAGTCTCATGTCTCCAGCCTTAGGTCTCATCTTTAAACCCTCTAAAGCTTAGCTTTATACAAGTAAAATATTTTTGAATTTTTCTCACTCAAATTGACAAAAGGATATTTTGGCTCATATTGCAGGTAAATTTCGAAAATCGTGTAAAAAAGTCAAACAAAATGATTGTGAAAAATTGTGTAAAAATATGTGTTGAAAAATCATGCCAAAAATATCTGCAAATTGCATGTACTTTTTTTTTTCTTTATTAGTGACACTTTACACCTGGCTATTTGTGTCATTTGCATGTACTTTGTGAGAACAGCAGCAGCAATGTATCAAAGTTAAGTATAAGAAATTAAGCTTTGAACCTAGATCAAATTAATATCGGAAGTAAGCCACAAATCCTTTTTTGTAATCCTACTATATTATTTTATGTTGAACTTATGTGAGATGATTCAATTCAATTGAAATTGAGCCTTTATAGTTATGTAAGTTCTTTTCAATACTTGCCACAAAACGAAAAATTTACGTTTCCGCTTTTATTGCATGTCTGTACCAATTCCAGTAAATTCCAAGCCGTTACCGGTCATTGAAATCTAAACTTTAATTCAAGAAATACTTTTCACATTATTTAACTTTACAATATTAATTTGGAAAATATTTGTCAATTTTTCATTACCCAACCAAATAAAAGTGCTCCACTCTAGCGTAAAACTATCCAGAAGGCATATTATTCGCCGTAGTAATAAAGCTCAAAGAACTTTACCTTCATTCATTGGTTCTCGTTCAAATCCTCCCAGCTCGAAACCAATCTAATCCGGGCAATTAAAAGTTTTAAAGGATTTTAATTCTCGAATCCTCGACGACAACAACAGCAAACGGCACCCGGTTTCGCCCGTTTTCTTCCGCTTTTAACGATTGTGTTAATAAAACCAACCGCATCGCACATTTTGTTTTTATTTGCCATTAAAATTTTCGGTGCTTCGATGCTCGTGAAGAGGAAAATTTAAACTCGGCGAGCTAGGCATGGATGGGATAAGCCTTGGACTTTGTTATTCTTCCCGATTTTTTTCCTCCTGGTTTTGGTCTTTTCTTCCGGAAAAATCATCCGCAGAATCCAAATTTGCCTCCTGGAAAACGTTGAACATTGTGGAGCACTACTGTTGGGTTCTTCCTCCCACTATTTGCGTTCTTCTTTTTCGTTTTGAAGGAACATTTTCCCCAAAAAACCAATCCCTAGCAGCGGATGTTTTCCCTACCGCTTGCCAAAGTCTGTTTTCTTTCGGTTTTCCTTGAAGCGTGATTTTGTTATTTTTCTTCCATTTCGTTGCCGTTCCGTGGAAGAAATAAAAACACCGTTCTATGCAGAGAACATTTTTGGGAATGGGGATCCTGGCAAATGGCGAAAACGCAATTATAATTTCAATTTCACAATATTTATGGGACATTAAAATTGGCCACCGCTGAAGCTCGATTTCGGGACTGTTTATTCGGTTTCGGTTACCTTGAACATTAATCTACATAATTAAGGGGAATGAAGACAATTTGCTCCTTACATGATTGTCAATAAGGATTTCGAGAAG
Organism: Uranotaenia lowii; assembly: GCF_029784155.1. NCBI lineage: Eukaryota > Metazoa > Arthropoda > Insecta > Diptera > Culicidae > Uranotaenia > Uranotaenia lowii. The sequence goes on from NC_073692.1 coordinate 94,435,461, forward strand.
GTTACTCCTTAATTTAAAGTTGCAATCAAGGGTTTTGAAATATTTATTGAAAATTTAGTTCTTATTTCTAGGATGAATTTTGCGAATCAAGATTAAACTAAGTTAGAGTTTACTAGGAATATTCAACAATTGGAACCCAATTAAAAATTTATGGAACCTTATAAATGTCACACACATATAGGATCTCAGTCAAACTTCGTATTTCTTTGAAGAGATCTAAATGTTTCTTAACACTTAGCGTACATCTTTCAAGGATATGATGGCTAGCATCTTACAAATGATAAAACCACCAGCTCACAGAAAGAGTACTGTGTATGCCGTGATCGGGACTCGATCTCATGACCTCTGGCTTGGAAGACTTAAACGTTATCCTCTAAGCTACGGTCGGAGGCAATCGACTTGTTTTTCCTTAATTCAAATACCTTCTTCTAAAAATGATAATATCACTTAATTTAAGGTAATATATTCAAATCGAAAGATTCTATGCCTTTGCTCAACTGAACAAAGGATTGAAAAAGTTTCTTTTTCTCCAAACTAGTTGCATAATCTCATGGCATTTTTTATCGAGCCACTTGTAAGTAAATCTTGAGGATTTCGCGTTTATCCCACTTCAACTTCCTCACCTCGTATTCCTAATCCCTTGCTAGGGAAATTTTACAATAAAAGTAAAGATAAAGGGAAGCGACGATTTCCACAAATCCTCGACGTCACGTCCCGGGTCGAAAGCATAAATAAAGCGCGAAACTTTTCCACTTTTGCTTAGCTTATTTTCTGCTAGGAAAATAAAAACAGCATAAAAAAAAAACAAAAACAAATATCCAGTCCCTACAAGGGAAAACTGCTCTTTTTCATTTTGAACCGTTTTTACTTTTTTTTTCTTTCTCTATTTTCTCTTCATCCCAACAACAGGTCGTAAACTCTCGCCGGGAAAGCGATGCCGGAGTGTACTGGTGTGAGGCAAAGAACGAAAATGGGGTGGCCAGGAGTCGAAACGCGACCCTTCAAGTGGCAGGTGAGTACTCCCGGTCTTTCTACTTCTAACACCTAGTTACCTAAGAGGGTGCAGCTCGGAAAATATGGACATCCAAGTTCGATTCATGGTTAAGGGGAAAGTCAACTATGAAAATTGTTAAAAAATTTAATTTTTTTAAACGTAAATACATAGAACAAATCAAACCAACTTGTCATATTTCCCTCAAACTTAGGTTGCCTGATTGCTTGGTTTTATTCAGGTTTGTTCGGAAATTCCCAATTTTTATGTAAACAGTCCAGCCAGGCTCTGTTGATCAGATTTTATTGAAAAATGCCCAGATATTGCCTGGATCTAATCACTTTATTTGGCAAATTAAACAACAACAAAAATCATATTGTGTTTAACTTAAGGTTGCCAGAATTTTTTCAGCACGTATCCGGGCCAGACAAACGAGGCCATTTTATATAAAAACCTGGCAAAATCCGACTGTTCCCAATTTTTTTATTAAATACCCGGATAAAACCGGGCAATCTGGCAACCTTAGTTTTACTAGTTTTACAAAAAAAAGAATGAAAGGTTTCTTGCAGCCTAAAATACAATTTAAAATCTGTCAATATATTTTGATGACAAACATTTTTTTAAATATTTTTTCTTAAGTTTTGTTGAACAGTTTCTGGGTTTTGACAAAATTTGTCCGGATATTGCCCGGATTTTTGGTAGTCAATTTTTAAAAATGCCTGGATTAAGGAGGGATTGTATAAAAAGTTGCCCAAATCTGTCCGGTCCGGATACGTGCTCAAAAAAATCTAATATCCTTTCTCTTAACATATTCTTACAAAAAAAGAAATGCAAAAATATAAAGAATGTTTTTATATTGGAACATAAATTCGAAAAATAAAAGTGTATATTTCCAAACAATTTTTTATCACGTTGTTAAAAAGTTATTTTCACTAAACTACACAATTTTTTAATGTTGTTATCGAGAACTCAATTTTTTTTAGACTAGCTGACCCGATGTGTTTTGCTACACCTTTCGAAATTAAATAAATTTTAAAAACTTTTATAAATTTTCATTTCCTGAGTGTATCAATTTAAATAGAATTTCAACGGCTTTAGAATTAAATCTACAACTGAAGTTTCAGATTGATAATATCAAAGATATTTAAACTTTTTTTTATAAAAGTTGGTTTCTAATATTTGAAATGTTGAAATGAGCCGTCAAACGGGGTAACATTGATCACCGGAGTAGCTTTGATCCACATGAAATTTTTCCACATAATCATCAATAACTAAGTCTAAAGTTTAAATATCTTTAAACTTTTTTCTACATTTGAAAACCTACATGTTGAGTTAAAAGCTGCGAAGAACTTGGTTTGATTTTGAAAATTTCAAATATAAGTAAAAATGTTATCTAAAAATCTAGAATTATCTATTTTTTCGAAGGCTTGCAAACAAACACCCTTCCTGATGAAATCAAAGCGTTTAGAAGCAACAAGTTGATTTATGTGACACTGTCACATTGTGACAGTAAAACTTTCTGGCTTAGTGTATTTAAAATTTTGGTGAAGTTTTGTATGTTTTTTGTGGTAAATTGTTGATATTTAAAAATTAGGGACGTTTTCAAAGAGTAAGCCAGTCTAGGACAGAAGGCTAGAAACCATATCAAATGGTAAAGTTTGAAGGAAAAAAATAGAGGGGAATAGTGCGAGGGCCTAGAGATTTGAGTGAAAGCAAAATTTCATATTTTTTTCAGTTAAAATTTTATAAGTAATTAGCTGATTGTTTGTTCTCCTAATAATCTATATCTATATATATAAAAAGCAATTTCTGTGGGTTTATTTGTTTGTTTGTTTGTTTGTTTGTTTGTCCACTATAGGCTCACCCATCTTAAGAGCTAGAGAGCAGAAATTTGGCATGGATACTCATTAGGACCAGGAATGATGAAAAATGTTTTCAGATTTTCGGATGACCCCTTCTAAAGGGGGTCGTCCATACAAGACAAATATTGTTTTCGCGATATTGACGTTATTTATCGTCGGATTGTGACAAAAATTTGCACATAGGGGTTTTGTGAGATGAGAAATTGATTCCAGGTATTAAATTTCGTGTCATGGGTCGGCAAAAGGGATCGTCCATATTAACTTTTCAATATTTTTGTGATATTGACGTTAGTGTAGACCGCATTGAAATGAAAATTTGCGCTAGGATGTGTTTAGGGACGGGTAATCGATTGCCGGTATCAAATTTTTTGTAAGGGGTCAGCCAAAGGGGTCGTCCGTATTCACTGTTCGCTATTTTTGCGATATTGACGTTATTTTACATCGGATTCAGATGAAAATTTGTACACGAGACTTTCGAATGACAAGCAATCGATTTCAGGTATCGAACTCATTGTAAGGGGTCGGCAAAAGTGGTCGTCCATATGACCTTTTTAACATTTTTGTGATATTGACGTTATTAATCATCAGATTGAGAAGAAAATTTGCACTCGGATATTTTAAGGGATATGCAATTGATTGCTGGTATCAAATTTTGTGTAAGGGACTAGCCAAAGGGGTCGTCCATATTTACTGTTCGCTATTTTTGCGATATTGACGTTATTATTCATCGGATTCAGATAAAAATTTCTACACGAGAATTTTTAATAACGTGCAAACGATTTCAGGTATCAAATTCATTGTAAGGGACCGACAAAAGAGGTCATCCATATAACCTTTTCAATTTTTTGTTATATTAATGATATTATACATCGGATTGATATTGTCGTCCTGTTGTGGTATGAGCCTACTTGGTTGAATGATTCAACTGAATCAAAGCAATCGAAAGATTCCTTTTAATTCAACCACGGTAAATGAAAAGTTCATATACCAGTATTTCGATAGAAACTTACTACCTTCTTCAGTGAATCAATCGAAAACGTTCACTGAAGAAGGTAGTAAGTTGCTATCGAAATACTGGTATATGAACTTTTCATTTACCGTGGTTGAATTAAAAGGAATCTTTCGATTGCTTTGATTCAGATATTGTCGTTATTATGCAATGGTTTCTTTTTAAAATTTGCACACGGGAGTTTTGAGGGAAGGGCAGTAGATTTCAGAAATCAAAGTTCGTTTAAGAGGCAGCCGATCTGTAATGATCGAGTCGAATTTTATACAAGGGGGTTGGGACGGTCAATTGATTTCTGATTTCAATAGTTATATCAAAGGACAAAAAAGGGATCTTCCATATTAACTGTTAAATTTGATTCTGCAACAATTTCGTGAGAGTGTATCGCATCAAGACAAGAATTCATTTACGAGGGTTTTTTTGGCACGGTCAATTGATTCCTGATTTCAAGTTAAGTAGCAAATGACAGAAAAAGTGATCGAACATATAACGTGTTCCACATTTTTGCAATGATTGCTCAACAATGCATTCGAAAATGCGTCTGGAAAATGCCTGTCAATTGACATTCATTCAAACTGTTCATGACATATTCTAAGTTGAAAGCGAAACGGAGTTCGTATGGGATCAGCTAGTATACACTGCCGGCCAAAAGTTCGGGATCACCCGCTAAAAAACATGCAAATTTTGATCGTTCATATCTCAGCCGTCTTAGGACATATTGCAAATCTTCTGATCTCATTTGAAAGATAATGAGCAATAGCTATTTCGGAGTTATTTTGCCCAGAAATAATGTTTTAGTTTTGCACCTAAAACTTAACCTAAAGTTAGAGCATTTTCGAAAAAAACGCACTCAATATTCAAAGCCGATCATCTCGCGATAGGGCGGACCAAATTTCAAAATTTGAGTTGCATTAGAATCCTTATTCTATACTTCTCAAAACACAATCAAAAAATTTTGTGCAAAAATTTAAGAATGTACTTTTAATTGATAAAATAGACACTTAAGTTATCGTCCAAAAGTTTAGGATCACCCCTCAGTATGGTGTATTGGCCAAAAACATGCAAATTTATCTCATTCATATCTTTCTCATCTAACATCGTATTGCAGATCTGAAGGGTGCATTTGAAAGCTTAGGAATTGTTGTTTTTCTATAAATTCATACAAAAATTATATTTTAAAGTGATAACCATAAACAATTTACTTGAAATTAATTGTTTTTTGAAAACTCACACTTATGATTGTGAATTTTTTATGGTTATGGATTCAAAATATAATTTTTTAATGAATTTATGAAAAAACAACAATTCCTAAGCTTTCAAATGCACCTTTCAGATCTGCAATACGATGTAAGATGAGGAAGATATGAATGAGATAAATTTGCATGTTTTTGAAAAAATGATCCCAAACTTTTGGTCGATACACCATACTAGGGGTGATCCCAAACTTTTGGACGATAACTTAAGTGTCTGTTTTATTAATTAATAGTACATTCTTAAATTTTTGCACAAAATTTTTTGATTGTGTTTTGAGAAGTATAGAATAAGGATTCTAATGCAACTCAAATTTTGAAATTTGGTCCGCCCTATCGCGAGATGATCGGCTTTGAATATTGAGTGCGTTTTTTCGAAAATGCTCTAACTTTAGGTTAAGTTTTAGGTGCAAAACTAAAACATTATTTCTGGGCAAAATAACTCCGAAATAGCTATTGCTCATTATCTTTCAAATGAGTTCAGAAGATTTGCAATATGTCCTAAGACGGCTGAGATATGAACGATCAAAATTTGCATGTTTTTTAGCGGGTGATCCCAAACTTTTGGCCGGCAGTGTATGTATAAAAAGCAATTTCTGTATGTTTGTTTGTTTGTTTGTCCTCTATAGTCTCAGCCGTCTTAAGAGCTAGAGAGCTGAAATTTGGCATGTATGTTCGTTAGGACCAGGAATGATGAAAAATGTTTTCGGATTTTCGGAGGACCCCTTCTGAAGGGGGTCGTCTATAAAAGACAAATATTGTTTTCGCGATATTGACTTTATTTTTCGTCGGATTGTGATGAAAATTTGCACATAAGGGTTTTGAGAGATGGCCAATTGATTTCAGGCATTGCATTTTGGGTCATGGGTCGGCAAAAGGGGTCGTCCATATCAACTGTATATTGTTATTGCGATATTGGCCTTGTTATACATCAGATTGAGATGAAACTTTGCACATATGAGTTTTGAATGACGAGCAATCAATTCAAGATGCTAAAAGCGGAGTCAGGGGTCGTCCAAAGGGGTCGTCCATATTAACTTTCAATATCTTAGTGATATTAACGTTTTCATACATCGGATTGGAATGAAAATTTGCACATAGGAGTTATTAGGAACAAATAAAAGATTTCACTTATCCAAATTAAAGTCAGGGGTCGGCCAAAGTGGTCGTCCATATAAACAATTCACTGTTAATGCGATATTATCGTTATTATACAACGGGTTCAGATGAACATTCGTACACGAGAGTTTTGAGGGACGGGCAATCGATTTCAGGTATTAAATTCAGTGTAAGGGGTTGGCAAAGGGGGTCGTCTATATTAACCTTTCCATATTTTTGCAATATCGTCGTTATTATACATGGGATTGGGATGAAAATTTGCACACGGTATTTTTCCGGAACGGGCAATCGATTTTAGATGTCAAATGTTTTGCCAGGGGTCGACGAAAGCGGTCGTCTACATTAATTAAATTTTCACTGTTTTTAGCAATATTGACGTTGTTATGCAATGAATTGCTTAAGAAATTTGCACACGGAAGTTTTGAGGGAAGGGCAATCGATTTCAGATTTCAAAGATTGTATAAGAGGTCATCAAAAGGGATTTATTTGTTTTGGCAATAATTGCGTTGCTATGCAACGATCGAGACGAAATTTATACACGGGGGTTTTTCGCCACGGTCAATTGATTCATGATTTCAAATTAAGTAGCAGACGTCAGAAAAGTGATCGTCTAATATTTTTGCGATTATTACTTAACAATGTATTGGAAAGTGCATCTGGAAAATGCTTGGCAATTGACTTTCATATAAACTGTTCATAACATATTCCAAGTTTTGTCCGCGAGTTCGAGCCCAAGAGTAAACATCGAACACAGTTGTACCGGATAAGTTTTTCAATAACGATCCGCCAACTGCAACGTTGATAAAGTCGCGAATGCCAAAGATGGTAAAACGACTATAAAAAACAAAAAAAAAATATTCCAAGCTTAAAGCGAAACGGAGTTCGTATGCGATCAGCTAGTAACAAAAAAGAAACAGAAAGACATATAGACAGGCAGAAATTTGGACATAAATAATTTTTTCTATGAGGTTATCCCAAAATTATAAAATGTCTGGGAATCTGGGGGCTCAACCTTCAATTGATAGAAGAGGGTGTGAAGAATTTTTTTTATAAGGCCAACTAAAAAAATTAAGTTTAGTTTCCGCAAACGTGATCTTCGTCAAAGTACTCGTACTTTGTTGAACTTGAAAAAACTGACATTATGAAGGCTTCTATAAGGCTGGAACAAAAATCAATTTCTTCTTAGGTCATTTTGATGCATTCAAGCTTTCCTGTATTTGTTCCAGTTTATTTGTTTTTCGCATTATTTTTTACTATACCACCCCCCCCCCCCCTCCCTTCGCTATGTTCCAACACCAAGTGACAAAAGAAGGATTTCAAATTTTTTTTTTTTTCAGAACCCTAGGCTCCAGCCTATTATCTTTGATGGTGTTTACAATATATTTATGAAAAAACTAACTAAAGTCTATTTTTGATTTGTTCTCTGGACATATTCAGTTTTATAACGCTAGCATGTGCATTGTATTGCGCCATCATTCTGTATATTGGTTCATTGCAAGCGTGGTTTCGAATTCGGCTAGGGAGCTGGAACGGTCTCATGCTGCGTAGACTGCTTTTTCCTTCGTTAGGAGAAATCTGTGACATCAAATACGGTGAAAAATATTTTCCACAGGTCAAATCCTTTAAAAAACAACATGTCGATTGATTTTCTGCAATTTTCTAGTGAGTCCAAGCCAACCATCATACACAAAGCTCGATATTCTAGCATATCTTCTTGCCAGCCCAGGTTTCTCAAGGGGTACTTTAGAAATTGTTTTTGAACTCTTTCGATTCTATTCTTATGAACATTGAAGTATGGCTGCCACATAATACTGGCATATTTGATAGTTGTTCGGATAAGTCTAACATAAATCGAGACGATAGTATAAGGATTGTCCAACTCGTGACAAATCCTGCTAACCATACCGTACATGGAATTGGCTTTGGCAACGACTTGTTCGATATGTTTCGAAAAACTAAGCTTTGCATCCAACTCTACGCCTAGATCTTTCACTAAAGATTTTCTTGTTACGGAAAAGTTGTTTTCAAGACAATACTCGTGCACTATGATGATCATTTTCTTTGAAAAGGTGATCACGCTGCATTTTGAGGCATTGATTTTCAAACCAAAATGGCTGCAGCACTCAGAAAATTTTCCAAGCGCATTCTGTAGAACCATACATTCCTTGGAATACCGAACAGGAAGGATTATTTTCAAATCATTCGAGTAGAAAATCTTCACGCAGCACTTCGGGGAACTCGTTCATTACAGTTTTAAAACGTAGGGGTCCCAAGTGACTCCCTTGAGGTACGCCGCTGTTGACCAGAAATACGCTGGATCTCGCGTTCCCAAGTTTAACAAACTGAACTCTTTCCATCAGGTACGAACGTATCCATTGTAGACTAACACCGGTGATTCCATTTTTGCGCAGCACTGTCAGAGAGCTTCAATATTGATAGCGTCAAAAGCTTTAGACATGTCTGTATATATGACATTAACTTGCGAACCCTGCGTCATCCATTGAGAAGTTCGAGAAACAAATTCTGCTAAATTCGTCACAGTAGATCGGTTTTTTAAAATCCATGCTGAACATCTGCCATCTTTCTTTATAGCCATGGGTACATCTGGTCGTAAATTATGCTCTTGAACATTTTTGGTATAGCAGATAGAATTGCAACCCTTCGATAGTTTTTAGCAAGCAGTTTTGAGCCATTCTTGTGAATCGGCAAAACGTGTGAGATCTTCCATAGTTTGCTAAACAAACCATCACGAATGGAAGCTGAGAAGAGCAATTGTAGAAGCTTTTCAATAGCGCCCACGCACTTTTTAAGAAATGAATTTGGAATACTTACCATCAGTTGTCGATACGAAATCTTCGGGAAAGTTGACCGTTCAATTTAAATCTTTATATTAAAAATCTTTGTTTGTTTGTAAATGTTGTTTTACCAAAAAAGTGCATAAATTAATGTTACCAATTTACACCATTTTTTAGAAGTTATCTCAAGAACTAAAGCTAATAGAAAAAAACAAATGGCATATATGAAATAAGCAATAAGGTTGCTTATATTGCAAAATATATTCTTGACTCTTTGCACCTAAGAAAAGTGTGAAGTTTGTAACTTTGTGCAATTTATCAAATCATCTTAAGAAATCAAGAACAATCTCTGTTGAAATATAAAACAATACTGTAATTTTGTCAAGAAAGTTCAAGAACTTAGGACCGATATTCGTTGACTTCACCTTATCCAGTAGCATTGGATTAGCCCCACTGGGTCACTTAAATCAAGCTCGGTTCCGAACTTCCGAAAGCACACCAAAGCTGTTGAAAAGTCTTGTTGCTTCGAGATTTCCCTCTCCATCTTCTAGGGTTTCGATTTTTCTTTTTTGCACCACACAGGTGAAGTACATACATTTTTCCATTACTTGAGAGTGCCAGCAGTTGGTCGCTGGCAGAGAAACGTTGTTGGAGTATGACGATGGTAATTTGTTTTCTTGGTCCGGATTTTCCTCCTGGTCCGTATTCGATTTCATGGGCCGGGGTTGTTTAAATATTGTAGATTTACTGGAAGGAAAAGCTGCAGAAAAAATGGAACCTGGGCGAGGTTAACCTTCTCATTTTCAGAAGGCAGCTTGTTAAAGTCATCATTTCAGCACTTGGATCTAATACTGGTTCATTCTTATGTAAGGAAAAAATTAAAGCTGTCCAAGATAGTGATCATTTTGAACCAATCAGGAACCTTTATGCCTCCTGAGTGACTTGTTTATTTTAATTCATCTGCATTTGATAAAAATAAATGTTTTATAATAAGTAACGGATTCGAATTCAAGTTAAGATCAGTATAGATTGGTGGACTCAATAAAAGGAGGTGGTGTTCATGCATAATTGAATCTAATAACTTGTTTTCATTCAGTTTATGATTCAAATTTCCCCATAAAAATAATGCTTTAGTAGCATGTCAAGTAGCATTGTTATCCAACCATGAACTGGCAATCATACTTATTCCTTTCCAGTTCACAGCCAGCAAACTGACACTAAAACCACTCAAACGTTTCATGTACCTCGAAACTTTTCCGAAGTACTTTCTCTCAACAACAAGAAGCGAATCCAATCACAAGACTAGGAACGAAACGGGCAGGACTTTACCTTGTAAGGCGTGTGGCGACAGTTGAGCCAAATGTGACAAGCGTGAAGCAATTTACCTAAAAGCAAGCCACCCCAACCTGCTTCCTAGTTTTTCCCCTCCATCCGGAAGATGAATACTGACAGCCGGGGAAGCTGTTTTTCCTAAGCCATCGAAAGGTACCAACCTAGAGATTGCGAAACGAAAAACAGAACCCGCTTCCGCTTCCAATTCGTTCCAAGTGCACCAGGTTATAACATTGTTATGCTGTTCAATGGCACATTAACTTGACAATTAGGAAGCGCGTTGAAGGTGCAAAATATGGATTTGTTTGTGAATTTCGGATCTCAGGGATTGTTTACCGAAACAGGCTTAAGTGAAAATTAAAAAGCATTTTACGTTTTCAATATTTCTTCAAAGAAAAACTGGAAAGTTTGCATGTATAATATAATATTTCCTTTTTTGTGTAAAAATAATTAAAGCTTCTGAAGTAACATTTATCCACTGAAAGGACTTTCCTTTTCCAATGCAGGTGTTGTCCCTGGGAAATATTAAACAAGACCCTCCTCCACCCATCTTTTTATAACGAACCTTCAACCGCGACCTTATACGTTTTATAAATGAATCTTCAACCCCGTATGGACGCCCACAAGTTTAGTTAGACTGGCCATGCCCATGAAAGTTCTGAATCAACTCTGGAGGTTTACATTTCTCTGTGAAACGAAAAGGATTTCTGTTAACGCAGTCCACTAAGGAGTGTATTCGAAGGAAAAAATGCAACCCCTCGTGGCGTAGAGGATAGCCTTTAAGTCTTCTAAGCCAGCGGTCATGAGATTGGATCCCGGTCACGGCATACATAGTACATTTTCTATGGGCTGTTGGTTTTAGCATTTGTAAAATGCTAGCCATCATTTTCTCGAAAGTTGTACGCTTAGAGTTAAGTAAAAAGGAATCTATTCGAGGATTGGATTTTGTTTATTTATAGAGGATTTTAACCATCTTGGTCATTCTTCCTCTTGGAAAAAGAAGGTTACATAGTTATTTTTAAATTTAAATCTTACTTAGTATGTTTGCACTTTTTAAAAACTTTATCAGTTTATCTTCATTTGCAGTGTTCAATGCTGTTGCGATGTCATGACCTATACCACTGCTTTGCCTTTCCTTCGAATAACGCCTACATTGTCCGATTATATGGGCCACTGTCAGTGGCTCATTGCACGAGATGCATGTTAAAAGTCCTTTTGTAAAGAATTCCATATGTGTTAGCAGTGTATGTCCTATTCTCAACCTAGTCAGAGCGCGTTGTTCCATAGGTTTATCCCTGTCGTTCCAGCGTAATGTGTCACATTTAATCCTTCTTAGAAACAGCTGACGGTTACCTTGCCATTCTTCCTCCCATTTAGCTCTTATTTCTGATCTTATCCAGGTGATAATATCTTGGGCTGGTACTTCACTTGAGATTATCTGACCACTTCTACCTCTTGCTGCAAGTTCATCAGCTTTTTGATTTCCTTCGATGCCAACATGACCAGGGATCCAGCATAGTGTGGCTTTAAGTTTTTTCAATTCTTCCTCTATCGCTTGAACCCATGGATGCGAGGAATTACCGGATTCTACAGCAGCCAAGACACTGGCAGAGTCTGAAAAAAATACTTTACGATATCTCGATTTTTTTGCTATATTTTTCAGGGCATGAAGGATCGCCATAGCTCTCTATTCGAGGAAACATCAAGTTTTATTTGAAATTCTTTTTTATTTGTGTTCATTTTAAAAACTTTTGAATGCATGGATGTTTGTCGATGAAAATTTTTAGAGAAGTTTTCTGGTGATGTAATGTAGACATATTCACATTTTTGTGATGTTCTGTTAAGTGTTTTTTGAGATAGCGTTCAATGAAGAAATTTTCTTCAAATTATGGGCAACACATGCACCATCCATAATGCCTACTTTGAACCACCTAATTTTTTTTTATAAAGGCGGCTTAACCTTCAAAATAACTCAAAATTTTAAATTTAGTCGAAGTTATAACAAATTTAGCCGATTGTCTTTCTTGGGCACATAAACAAAATATTTGACATTTAATCACTTAACCACCGTTTTTACTAAATGGCACGATTCCAGATCTAACTTAACCAAAGTTTAAACTTTGAGAGACCAATTATAGTACTTTGCAGAGAAAACGGTCACATTTGGAGGCAGTGTTCTTTTTAGTTTTAGCAATTCATCGTGTCAATCGTTATGAAATACTGAGTAATTTGCAGTTTCCTTAAATCGTTCGCACCTTAAAAACTAGAAATAATTTTCTTCCATTTTTCGTCCTTATTTATCTCCGGGAAATACAGGCGAGACTTGTCAACGAAAAGCTTCTGGTTGAACACCTGCCAGGTGACCGCTTAAGAGTTCGTTTTCGGTGTCCATTACGAAATTTTTCAAAACATGTCCCCGCAAGCAGTCCAAATACTTTGCGCTTGCATCGACTACCGTTTTTTTTTTTATTTTAACGATGGCCAGCATTTTTTTCCTTGTAGTAATGAATTCAAGCCTATTTATAAGTTAGCTGGCCGAACCAGTCATAACAATTTGGCTTTTTTTATCACTTCCTCTTTTTATATTTTCGGATTGAGCTTGAAAAAAACCTCTCACATTCATCTCGCTTCATGGAACCAATAATATTCACTTTTATTCAAATTTTAGCTCACTATAGGGTCTTTATAGACTTCGTAAACAATTTACTATGTAAAATTTGATCGAGTAGATGATTTCCAGCTGTTTTGGGGTCTCCCACTCAGTCTTTTCTGTATTTTTCTCGATCCTGCCCATGTGTCGATTATATTCATACAGGTTTGGTCGACAGAATCCAAAGATTAAAGTGTTCTGAAAAAAAAAAAAAAATTAAAAAACCTTTATAAAAAACAGGTTGTCTGTGCCCAATAGTTACACAGGCAAATTTGATGTCGTGGCTTATGTTGTCCGATTTTTTTTTTCAAAACAGCCTTCTTGTGACTCTGCACAAATGTTGATAATGAAGCTGATGAATATTTGGTACAGAAGCTTATTATGAGAACTTCTAGTTTAAATGCAATCCAATTTGAAGACATCCCCTTTCGAAGGGAGTCGTCCATACAAATTATTCGATGCACAATGGGAAAATTTGAACCCAAATTCCCGAAAAAATCGATGCCGCCGATTTGAGAGCAGCATTTGGAAAAAAGTGATTTTGTAGAGCAATCTTTGATTCTTTGTAAATTTTTTTGCGTTGATGGTCGGGATGAAGGAAATCATTTAAAAAATAGTTCTTCAAAGCCAAAGAAGTTTAAGTTGCTTAAGACTACTTTGACACTCTTCAGACATTGAAAGTCGCCAAACTTCTTAAAAACACATACATCTGTCCAACTGTAACCGGACTTGCCCGGTTTTTCGAAGGAAAAAATGGAAAACGCCCAGTCTGGTCCGGTTATACAAATATCGAAGAAAAAAGCCCGTATTTAGCCCGGATTTTTCACAATTTTATTTAAAGCCAAACCTAAACCTCAAATTCAGTTCACGAGATTAAGGGTTTTCGCGTCAATCATCAAACTGTTTTTGCTTGTTTAAGCGAAATAAATTCGAGACAATTTTTTTTCAAAAATTGTAAGAAAAGAGTTTAACACCGCTGATGTCATGATTGGTAAAAAATCAATTTTTTTTAAATTTTTAACTTTTTTGGTCCTTTATGGTCCGAATTTTGTTAAAGGTATTCTAAAATCTTATGTCCATATTTTTCCAAGTTTTTCTGTTAAAATGCACAGATTTTTTTTTTATGCATTTTGACAAAAAGGAAATGGTAAAGTCCGGGCATTAGATTTCATAATTTTCAAAATTGGCCAAATCCGGTCAAAATTCAAGTATCTCTTTAAAAAAAATGGCAGAAAAATTGAAACATAAAAAATTAATTCCCGTCTTTGTATTGAAGTTGAATTTTTAAAATCAACGAAGAATGCAACAAATATGAAAATTCTGAGAAGAAAACAGTTAACTTTTTAGAGCACAGACTAATCATTATTACTAGATTAACGATGTTATCCACTTATTAAGTGGAAAAAACATGTCATATGAAGAGACAAATCGAGTTTTTATCAGTTGAATCTAATTAATTAATAATCACATTTTATCAAGCGTATTAGTTATGCGGCCAAGTAGAGAATAAATAGATGTACAACAATAAATGTTTGTTATTTTGTTATTCAATGTTAAAAAAAATTTTTTTTAGACAGACTTTGTATATTTATGAAAAAAAAAATAAACCTCGAAAGAGAAACATCAAGTTACGATGATATTCTTTGTTTGTGTGTTTATTTAAAAAATAGCTCCCAAAGAATAAGTCAAGAATGCGTTTGACATATTCTCATACAAAAATAAAACAAATTTAAAATGCTTCAGCAATTGATCGGTGGTGTTCATCCAAAAAATTAAACATAATGTTAATATAAGATTCATGTTCAGGGTAAGAAAAATAATTAACACTGTTATGATCACAGTTTTTCATTTTCAAAAATTCGTTTTAACATTTTAATAATTTATTGTTTAGAAAAATTCAATCTTTTAAACCTTCATCTATTTAAATATTTAAAGTAAAGGTTTACACAAATTATATTATAGGAAACTTTCTCATATCCATGTCGATGATTGAAATTTAATAAAATGGAATCACTTTAACAAACTTTTTAACAAGCAACTTTTTCATGAAATCTTTAAAAGTGTTGAATTAAATTTATAAACTGTGACTCAAAGATGGGTCTTGACTCAAACATTCAGACAGCGAAACTTTTTGTAAAGTAATGAATCCAACTGTTCAAGTTGGAGTTTCAGGGAATAGATTAAATAGATTTAAAGGTAAAATGGAAAAACATGCGATTTTTTTTAATAAGTTAATAATAATTCTCTTCATGAATTGAATGCGAAATACTTTTTAAACAACACAATTCTTGCTTTACTTTCTACCTTTTATTTATTAAAACAGTCAATACTTCCACTATACTTCAGCTAGTTACAACACTTATTGTTAAAATTTATCGAAATCAGAAATTGCAAATCAAAATTGATGGACAATGTCTACACTAATTTTTGGTTTATTTGAAACGCTCTGTTCACGTTTTGAAAAAGAAAACGCCCTGCATTCTAACAGTGATTCCTTCTAAACTAAAATGAATTCAATTTGAAAATGCAAGGTAAATCAAAAATATTTCTAGAAAATGCTTTCGTCGTACAATATTTTTGATATGAAATTTAACCGTTACCATCCAAGATTTTTTTTACCCGTTAGAGTTATAGTTCTAAACGATTCTGACTAAAACCGCTACTTCTCATTTGTTTTTCAAGCAATTTGTGAAAAATTCAAAGCTTTTGAAACCTTATAATGTTGTTCAAATATAATTTTCAAATTAAACTCTGCTCTACAATCCGTTTTTAAGCTTCTTCAAAGTCTAAAGAAAATAAATCGAAAAACTTGCTTCAAAAAAAGACTCAAAATCAGCGAAAAAATACAATTAGAAAGCTGGAGTTTCGCAAAAAATATATTTATTGTGAATTTTTGTTTTGAAGAAAAGAAAACGCAAAGTTTTAAAAAATTAGAGGTCATACTAAAAATATAAAAAAGTTATGTGAAACCCGTACTTTTCAATCAATGTATCGTTAAAACTGTTTCTGTCACAGTAGAAAAATTGTTGAAAGTGTATTGCAAATTGGTTATATAACTTAAGACGTTCTTCGGCATCTTTAAATTCTCATAACGTGAAACACAGAATTTTTGACAAATTTTCAAGGGAAGCTGTTTTTCGAACTTTTTGTCAATTTGCAATATCTGAGATTTTTTAACACCAAATTTAATTTTGCAGTGGATTTGAAGTATATTATCGCCAGATTCTCGTAATCAATTTATATAAAATTTCACTGCGATTCTTTACAAAATAATGATTTGAAAATGTGATTTTGTACAAATCAGTTGAGAGACAAGAAAAATATAGCGATTATAAGCGAGAATTGTCAAATTGAAAATCCAGTTCCCTATAGAGAGTGTTTTTTTTTTGCTTGGGATTTCAGGGAGGTTCCAAAAATGTAATGATGCAAAAAAAAAATTTCAGACTATTTTGTTAATATGACTAGTCTCAGTAAAACCAAGTTTAAGATTTTTTTCAAATTTCATGCAAAAACTTTTTTTTGAATTTCATTTTGTCTTCCGGAATATTGTAAATGGCCAACAATTGAAACTTTTTGAACCTTTTTTTAAAGCCTAGCATTAAAATGAATCCCCCAGAAGCCTATCCTCTGTTTAAAGCTCACTGCACCAAGCTAGGACAATTCACGTAAACCTCACTTCAACTAATTCCATTTGAAAATTTTATGTCTTTTCAATGCTACTGCTGCTTTTGTACAAGGAAAAGCCCAAAAGTTAAACAAGGGGAATGTTTTTACGATCGGAATCTAGCAGAAGCATTTCAAATCCCATGACTAGAGTGTTTTTCTTTTTTTTGTTACTTTATTCTCGTTTTCCAATTTCCTACCGATTTATGAGCCCCTCGCACCGTTTCATTTGCAGGTGTGAGAAGACAAAATTTCCTGCTTCCGATTATTATGAAGTACCTATACCTCCTACCTTTCGAAGTTCGAGAAGCTTTTTCTGGGGGGGATGAAATTGAGAAATAACAATGCTTCAGTGGCTGAAATTGATGACTTTTCATTTTGAGGGGAGCCATAAAATGGTGGCACCGTTGAATTGGTTCCGCTTTTAATATAATTAATTTCTTCGAAAAGTCGTAAAACGGAAACGATGTGTAGCAAAGCCTGGTGGACTGGTAGCGGGCAGTCTCTTTTCTGGTTATTGAATCGAAGTAAGTAGATGAATGGAATAACTGCCCCACCTAGCTTAATGGACGTCATTTTGGAAAATCCGGAGAAGGGACGGGGAAACAAATTGACTCGAAAGTTTTTCTGCTACCGAACAAGTCAAATGTAGAATTTCTCTCGTTAGGCACAGATGCATAAAAAAATTTAACAGGGAAAATCTCAAATAACAAGAGAAAATTTGCCACCGGAGTTTCAGAAAATTTCCATGAGAGAAAGAAATAAAGGAATCGAAACAAGGCTCATCATTCCAGTCTTTTTGGAAGCAACATTCAACAGAATTGCACAAAAAAACGGATTCAGAATAAAGAATGCAAAAGTTGTCACCAGCAAATGCAAGTTGCAAAGTCGTGCGGTTGCTCGAAGATACAAGAGCTATCGGTGAGAATCTCTAGTGGAAATATCAAACAAACCCAGGAAAATGACGGAAAAAAGTTTTTCCAGGGGAAAAGTCCATTGGCTTGACAAAAAATGTTTTGCTAATGGAGCGCGAGATTTTTTTCCACTACTCAAACGCTCGCTTTAAAATTATTGATAAAAATTGAAAATAGTTGCCTTAAGCAACATAGAAGCATAAGTATTCATTTTTTTTATTTTTTAAAGTATAATCATTGTAGTTTCACTGTTATTGGATTATTGTCATTGAATTGTTGTGTGATAAGTTCCAAAAATGATTTCGAATGTATCTTTAATCAAGAGTTATTTATTTTCAAAGACCAATAATTTCAATTTTTCAATTTAATAGTTAAAGTTTTGTCTGAATCAAAACAATCGAAGGATTCCCGTGAATTCAACCACGATATAAGAAAAGTTCAGATACCGGTATTTCGATAGCAACTAACTGTCTTCTTTTCCGCAAACGCAAAACGCTTACTGAAGAAGATAGTAAACCATTTGAAATCGAAATATTGGTATCTGAACTTTTCTTATACCGTGATTGAATGCAAGGAAATCTTTCGAATGCTTTGATTCAGTAAAATTATGCAACCAAGTAGGCTTAAAACACATATTAGAGTGAAAGTTTTGCCGTTTTTGACTCCTACCTAATTTTATAAAAAAATTTATGGCCGTTTCAAGACATGACAAGCATCTTAAATTGCTGATGATTAAATAACTGATCATTATGATATTACCCGCTTATAAAATTGAAAACTGAAATAAAATTATTTTATAGTTATAAATTATGTGAGCAAGCTATACGTTTCATTTGAATCATATTCATTTATCAGGTTTTTAAACAATAATTTTGTTTTCATATTATTATTTCAAATAAAGAAACAGATAGATGATAACAACTATCATCTGTCACTTTTTTTATTTTCCTTGTTTATAAACCTTTAACTGCTTCAAATTTTCCTCAATGCGTTTAAAATCGAGGCGGTTATTGAAATAGTTATTCATTAAATTTTGATACGATGGTGCGATGCATAATCACGTTTCTTTTATCTAATAAAAAATTTAAATAAATTTCCAAAGTGGTTTAATAGAAGTGAACTGGCTGCTGAAACTGATTTTAAAATTGAAGTTATACTTCCCACCCAAGAACTCCAAATAAAAGTAAACCATTGAGCTTTTTTTTAAACAATCAGTGATTGGTTTAACCAATAAAAACACTTAAATCGAATGATTTTCAAAAATGAGATTATTGTGAACTGAAATCTAGGATAAGAAGATCGAAATTTTTATCCCAGATCATGAAAAAAAATCAGGAACAGAAATCATTGACGAAAATCTCATTCAGAATTCAAAATAAGGAATAAATTTCAAGGATCTTTTAAAAAAAAAATTTAGGGGAGAGTGGGGTATCGTGGGCCATGTGGAAACGTGCGCCACTTTTAATATCTCAGATGTTTGTTGAGATTAAAATCTCGAACCAACTGTCATCGCCGTCGCTGTGCGTGAGCATATATTTCTATATGTTGTTGACTGAAATACGCATCATATGCTTCTTTTATTTATCAAGCTAAAAAAAAGTTAGCAAAATTTACGTACATAATTAAAAAAACACCAGCTAATTTCATCGATGGGGAACCTAAAGTGCATAACAAAAATATGCTCATACGCTTATGATCATAGTTATGTCATGATCTTTCAACGTGGAAAAGGAATTTTCGATGATACATCAATAAGTCACACAAACGCAACCAATTTGCAAATCATAGCTAGTGGGGAATCGTGGGCCACACATCGTGAACCACCTATATTTTTATGTTTTTATACACATCCAGAGCTTAAAATACGTTTTTCCAATCTGTAAAGTTTTCTTATTCCAAATGAAGAGTTATGAAAAATAATTTATCCATCCTATATAAGAAATTTTGCCAAAACGTTTGCGAGCCAGATTTTGGAATCCATGCGATCATACAGAGCTCTCTTTTTTATTTCATCATCTGAAATTTCTTTAAAATAACGAAATGAATCAGAATCACAGTTTTGGATCAACTCATAAACTTTGCATGTTATTTGGTCAATTAGGATTTGGTGGCCCTCGATTCCCCACTATTTTTAGAAATCCAAAAAATATTGTTTTTTTTTTAAAACAGTCAGAATTTGGGGAAAACAACTTATTAAAAATTTAATAAAAATACCTTATGACAGGGCCGTAAGAAGAACCGACTCATGGGGGGGATTTTGGTGACAGGTTTTTTCCTAAGATTTTTTGCCCACCAATGCACGAATACAAATAAAAATTAAAACAGATTTTGTTTGTAACTCCATGATTATTCATTTTTACTTACTTTGACATTAAAAGTTTTCGTATTAAAACGTAACTTTAAAAAATTGGCTCTAAACCTAAAAGGTGAGCTAAATTTGCTTGCTTAATATTTTTAAATTTGTTCAAGACTCTGATAGATCAAACTTAGTTAATTTGGGCATGAAATATTTTTTTTAGGGGAGTCTTCCATTTCTTAAAAAAAATTATTCTGTACTCCAAGCAAGCCCAATCTTCCAAAGAATACAAAATAAAATTATGAGAGTAGTGATACGATGTAATCGATACACTCCCAGTGTTTTAATGCTCGACATTCTTCAATGGTTGTCAGTGAAACAGAGAATAGCATATAATAGCTTAATGTTTATTTATAAGATGAAAAATGGAATGTTACCATACTATTTAATGGACGGCCTGCAATACGGAATCGACATTCACAGCTACAACACTTGAAGAGCACAAGACTTCAGACTGCCGAATATTAAAAAAGAGATGAGCAAACGCTCTCTTTTCTACAACGGATTGAAAATGTTCAACAATCTACCGACGAGCATCAAAGATAGTGTAAACATAAACACTTTTAAGAAAATGGCTATACAATACATAAAACAGAATGTTTGAAAATATGACTAATCCTGACAAGGATCATACAATGAAAGTGATGGAAATCTGACGAAGATTCAGTTAGAGAATTGTACGGTGATGGACATACGCGGGAGTAAGACGAATAAGTCGTACAGAAAAAGCAAATACATGTAAAATATAATTATCCTAAGGATAAAATGTCCCTCCCACTTCAAAAGAAGCGTATGGGGTGGAGGAAGGACCCAAATGGGCCTAGGGACCATCACAAAAAAAAAACAATTTTGCAGATTGACAGATTTTAACCTTTGATGAAAATAAATCAAATATCAAAAAAAAAATTTCAGCTTTTCGGATAAAATTTTCTTGATCCGAACTTGAACCAAATAAATGATTCAAGAATGAAATTTAGTCTTTAAAAAAACGGCAATATTGACACATTGCGGATTAAATACAAGATATCTCTTTTTTTCCTTTTCCTCTAGTGATGCTCCATTTAAATGCATAATTCAAACGTTATGAATTTAATAATGAAATCTATTCTACAAAATTTAACACAACGCTTCCCGTTACTCAAATATTTGTATTTAATTATGTTGAATTTTGTTCATTGGTTTCTGAAACATAAAATGCCGAAGTTTGGTATCCATGATGTGTTAATAATGTTGAACAATATGCTGGGAAAATTCAAAATTTTGAGTAGATTTTTGAGTTGAAGATGTTTCCTTAACAGCAAATATTTTTCATAAAGAATCAGTTCCATGATAAAAATCCTGTGGGTGATTTTTTAAAATAAAATTTGGATTTTTTGGATAAAACAAAAAACTCAAATTCTACCTTTTATTTGTGATTTTCAGCAGAATTGTGTTAACATACTAAATGTGTTTAAAAAATTGAAATCTGGAAACTGAATTGACAAGCTCGCTCAACAGATGAAGGACCGCGAAGAAATCTATTACGAGAAACACCGAAATTCAGCATTCTATACCTCAGAAGCTCCTGGACTCAAAATTTCCCAAATTAAGTATTTTTTAGTTACGACAAACGCTGTGTTCAATTTTTTTCGAATAAAGTTTTACACTTAAATTCATTCCATTCGAGTTATACTTCGATGTGTAGCACACTGTTGGCAAGGGAATAATGAGATATATCGTCCGCAATGTGTTAAGTTCATGATTTTCGCAACAATTTATGTTGATCGTAAAATTTATTACCAAGCTAAACCTTTTCCTGAATTTTGAATCTGCATTCTGAATCTGAATTCTGAACTCAAAATGCACTTTGAATCTGTATCCGAATTTCCATTCGATTTCTGAAATGTGTAAAAACGACGATTTCCATACGATTTCCGAATCTTATTCTAGATCAGAATTTTATAAGCCAAATTTTAAAGACTTCATTCATAAATCTTTAATTTAAGCTCTTTAGTTCAGGTTTAAGCTAAATTTACTATTTAAATTATTTATTTTTAATCTGTATTGTGAATCAGAATTAAAAAAGGATTTTACAAAGACCTGAATCAGATTTTGCAATTTTACATTGCCATTTCGAAGCTTAAAATTTTTGAATTTGGTGTAATTGTTGAGTTTAAGTACTTCGAATTTGAATTTCAAACAAAATTTCTCCTTTTTTATATTGGGAAAACTATTATCAAAATATTAAAAATGCATTTGATCTCGAAAAACAGGATTCAAATTTGAAATGGAATTTCAAAGCAGCTTTTAATTTTGAATTTCTTATGATTATTCGAACAGAAAATCAAGAACTGGATACAGAATCCGAAATACGAAAATAGGAATACAATTTTGGTTATGAGAATTATGGAATCAGAACCTTTGAAATGGGTTTAATTTAATATTCAGAGCTGAATTTGTATGTACAAATGAGAAAATTTTGAAAAACTGTAGCAGAATTTTGGACTTGGAATGGGTTTTTGAGGGTTTGGCATTAGTTTTTAGTCTTGATTGTTACTCTTGATTAACCTTATTTTATCATCATAATTTGGTTCTGAATTTAAAATTTTAAGTGTAGAGTAGAATATCTCGCCTGCAGTTTTGGATCTTCATGGGAGGGGTTTAACCCCCAAAACCCCCCCCCCCCCCCCCGTTCCTACGGCCATGCCTTATGATACCTTGAAAATGTAGAAAACAATACCATTTTTTATTTTCATTTTATCTTCTATAATAAAGAAGTTTTGAAACAACGAAAAAAAGTGGCCCATGATCCCCCTCCCATATTATAAAAAACCGAAATACCTCAACTTTAAATTAAACTTCAGATATGAGCAACGAAAACCATCAAAAGAGTTTTAAAGATAACTTTAAAAAAGGTCTTTGAAAACATTTTAGATTCCATAATTTCATAACAAGTAGAAGTTGAAGCAAAAAGTAGATCAAAGTAGAAAATTGCGAATCAAAATTTTATTTGCTTACTTCACTTCTTAACTCAAAACAATCATTTTCAGTTCGATTTGAACATTTTAAAAAAATAATTGAAAAAAAGACTCAAATAGTATAAGCCAACCGTAAATTTAAGATCATTCACACAATCATCATTTATTTCTGCATATATTTCAAAATCCCAAAGAGAAATCTGACATGAGTTTGTGTTAATAAGCTTTTGTTGTTAAGAAGTTCAAAAATATAGACTATCCACTTTTGAAAGCTAATAAGTTTGTTATAATAAACGTTGATAAAAGAAAAGCTCAACAAACACCGATTTTCAATTTTTTTGTTAATTTGGAATCAAATATTGTGTAGAAATTCTTGTAAGAAAGATAAAGCGATTTATTAACATAATTTTCCAAAATTTGAAAACTACATGAGGTTTCTCTGGCATTTTAATATTAGGAATTTTGGTTTATTAAACAATTTTGAGAAAAAAATCCGTCATACTTCAAAATAGATTTTGTACAAGTTTTTTCTTTGATTTTAGTGAAGAAACTCCAGGAGTTGGACCAAATTTGCCCAGATTTTTAATCGACAGTTTTGAAATCAAAAGCTTGTATTTTGCCAGGTTTTAAGATAAAATTGCCTGTATTTTTCTGGCCCGGAAGCATACTGAAAACATTCTGACAACCTTAGGTTAGAACTTTATCAAAATTTTGAATCGATTTCAACAACTTTCGAAAGCAGAACCTATGAATCTCATAAAAAAGAGCTATTGAAACAATTAAAATAAACACTATAATTGGAGTTAGAATAACAATATTAAAAATACTGTGGATTCATTTAACTGAAAGTCAAGTTTTAAAATTAAAAATTTATTACATATATTAATATTCCGCAAAAAAAAAAATGAAATCAAAAACACTTTAAGAGTTTTTTGAAACTTCATTGATTTTTTGATTTTTATTTTAAAAACTTTAAAGAAGGTTATTTGACAAAACTTTAATATTAGAATGCAACATCATTATTCTAATTTTCAAATTACGATCTGGGTTGCATTTTTGAATTATCATTTATAACGAAAATTAAAATCAAAATAAAATGTTTTAAAAATGCACTGGGGAAGGGTGCTGTTGCAAATGAATCTTCAATATTTGCTTTACACTACTCCTCCTCCTGCCCTTGAATTTCATGCAATATCAGATCATTTATTTCTGAAATATATTAAAAAAGAGAATATAAGAAGAACCCTTTCAACTAATTTTCTCAATTTACTTATTTAGATATTTTCGATTCTACTTATACATCCTTTTATAAAAAAAATCTTTCAATTTATAATATTCATAGCGAAAAAAAAATGATAGAAAGATAATATTTGTACTTTGTATGAAATAATAACAAAATTACCACTTCATAAATTTTTTGATCATTATCTCGTTTTATATGTCATTTTACTAATGAAGATAACGCACACATTTTAAGAAAAGAAAATGTAAAAAAAAGTAAATTTTTCTGAGCCTGTGAATATGAGCGCTAAACTCAGTTAAATTATTATTACTTCTTTTAATGCAACTATACATTTGAAAAACCAAACATTTAAGATAAGCGTTTGGTCAAAATTGATTGTAAAATTCTGATAAATTATTATTTTCTGAAGCTTTTCGCTGAATGATGAAATTCAAAAATACTAACAATTTCTATTATTATTAATTCGAATCTTCCATTTCAAAATAAAAATATATATTAATCTGAAACGAACGAAATAGTAAACAATTTGTAACAAATGGTTCGTGAAAAAGTGAATAATCGTTTTTTTTTCTCTATGTACACATTATTTCAATTTTTTGTTAATTTTTTATATTTCTTCAAATATAATTAAAAAAACAATTTAGGGTAAGTTTCTGAAAGTTAATCCCAATCCTTCGTGAAAAGTTTAAATCAGTTGCGATTTGAATAATCAAAGTTTTAATTTAAGAATGGATTTTCTACAAAAGCTGGAATTCTGCTGAAAGTTTCTGGGAAAATGAAAACAAAGGCACATTTTTGGTGCATATGTTTTAAAAACTGATTTTGGAATATTTTTGCGTCCTGAATTGGTTTTTTTCTCAGACTTTGTTTACCATCTCTAGTTTTAGGAATATGGCACTTAGGAGTTTAAGAATTAAACTTTTAAGAGTGAAACAATTGTTATAACTAATGAAGTAACTAATCTACACGAAAAAAAAGTAAATTTTTTTTGAATCTATTGACTATACTCCATTGTAGCAAAATCCCGGGATTTTGCGTAAACAATCTTGTTTCAGAGATACAACGCTTTGAAAATATCTATTTTCTAATTTGTAAAAATTATAATAGATATTATTAAAACTATTTCTGATATCACAAAATGATATTTTATTCAGTTAATTATTTGATGATTTCACCATTCCCGTAACGGGGAAAAATATTAGATTAAATACTTCTATAAATTTTACTCAGAAATTATAATTTAATCAAGATGTCGGGAGAATTGATCATCGAGTTAAAGCCTTTATTTCCATAATCATTAGAATATTTAGTACTTTTTCCAAAATGGGTACAAATATTTACCTTCTTGAAAAGGTATACCGAAAACAAAAGCTGATAAAAAATAAAACTATTTACAAATCTGAATTCAGCAAATCAGTAAATAAGCAGATAAGTAAAAATCAGTTCATGGTTTCCTTGTTTATCGGAAAAATGTGAATTTATTTGCCTTGTTTTTTTCGTGAATATGAATTTTGAGTTCTAGAGATGAATCGTCAAAGCACTAATTTCTTCATGTTAAAACAGCATCATTAAATACTTATTAATACGTTTTGGCTCTGAAAACTCTAAAAAAAACCAATATTTAAATCACGCATAATCCCCTTTTGTTGCTGGATTTTTTTTTTGTTTTAAGGTTCTTACTTGAATTTTGAAATCTGAAGAAAAATTTGCTGTTCTGCTGCACCTGGATTTTTTTTTCCATTATATGAATATTCGATGTGTAAGATTTGAAACGAAATGAAATTCAATTAATTTAAAATTTTAAAAATGATCTATAAATTTTTTACCGTGATTCTTTTGAATTTCATTACAAATTTCACATGATATTGAATTAAGGGTGTGATAAACTCGTTAATAAGAAACATTTCTTTGATTGAAAGCCTCATTTATTGATTGAAAATATCGCGAATTTGAAAATTACTTGAAATACACAAAATTTCACGCGTTCCCCAAACATATTTTAAAAATGGAAATCAAAACGACATTAACGTTTTCTGTATGTGATGATAAAAAATTTCAACATTATATTCGTATTTTGGTCTCAATTGCATTACCATATTTTTCCTAAATACCGTAATTTTCTGTATTTTTGGTTTGTTAAAGAATGAATTCATTTGGTGCCAAATATGAATTATTATTAAAAATAATTAGGCAGAAAATATAGGTACAGCGGGACCATAAGTTTAAGGGAAAAAATTTTGGTCTAAGCCATACATCAAAGTACGTTTTCCTTGTTTTATCTGATCAATTTTTCCAATTAACTTAGTGTAAATTTTGGAAAATTTAGCACTTTTTATTGGTTTCGGAAAATTTCTTGGGAAAAGTACTGCTTGGCAATACATTATATGTCATCAAAGAAAAACTATTTAAACTATTTTGGTCTTACAGATTTATTGAAAAGTATTCCTTAACTCGTGATAAAATGTCTACAAATAAAAAAAATTACTTTACAAATAAATTTGAATTCGTATTCTTTACTTTTTAATAGACAATCAAAAACGCTAAAACAATAAGCCAAAATAAAAAAAAATAAATTAAATGAAATTTAAAAGTTCTATATGGGAAAGAATAAAATAAGAATATTTGAGCTGTTAAGTGCCGTATAATTATTTTTGAAAGATAAATTTGTTTTCTGCACTGTCACAAGTATGAAATGATAAGACGATTTTTTGGCAGTTGCGTGGTAAATATGCCTGGAAAATAATAAATGCTTGGAAGAGCTACATAAACGCTCTCCAAATAAACAAAATCCAAGAAAATTTCAGTAAAACTAATTTCATTTCTGATGTGGAAGAAAAGTCGAATATTCAAATTTTCTTGCTAATTAATTTTTACTTATGAATTCAATTTTCAATTTTGATTAAGTTTCAAGAATGATTAAATCAACTTTTTCTTGATGTTCTTTTATCAAAATTGAATTAATTTTGGTTTTTTGAGCTGTTGCTTTTATGTTTTATATATTTCTAATTTAAGGTTGCCAGAATTTTTCCCCAACGTATCCGGACGAGGAAAATTCAAACTTTTTTTTCATCTAAAAACCTAGCAAAATTTGCGCGATTACAAAATTTCCATCCACAAATTCAGGCAAAATTCGGGAATATTTTGATGATAATGATAAAAAAAAACACTTTAAAATTAAATTTCCATCAACTACATCATCGACATCTGGCGGTCATGCCAGATCTCTCTACGAACTAAGATCCGTATCTTCAACTCAAACGTCAAATCCGTATTGCTGTACGGGTGTGAGACTTGGTGCACATATGCGGTGACGACGCGAAAACTGCAAGTTTTTGTGAATCGGTGCCTGCGGAACATCATCCGCGCTTGGTGGCCTGGCAACTGGATCTCAAACGTTGAACTTCATCGCCGGTGTCATCAAAAGGCGCTAGAAATCGAGATTCGGGAACGTAAGTGGAGATGGATTGGGCACACGCTGCGAAGAGATGAAAACGAGATTTGCAGAGAGGCGCTTGACTGGAATCCAGATGGGCATCGAAGAAGAGGCAGGCCCAAAAGCTCGTGGCGGCGAAGTCTAGCCGCTGAAATCCGCACAGTTGACGAGAACCTTGGCTGGCAGCAAGTGAAGACGCTGGCTCCGGATCGCCAGCAGTGGAGATCTTTTATCTCAGCCCTATGCGCCGGTCAATCGGCGCTGGACCCTTAGGTAGGTAGGTAACTACACCATCGGGCTGTGAATCGTATTTAGACTTCCGAAAAACCGTTTTTAATTATTTAAATTAATCTCGCTCCAAAACAATCGTTTTAGATTGCAAAAATAAAAATTTTAATGCAATAAATCTGACCTAACTCAGAGTTGTTTTCACTTTTCCTAAATTCTGTTTCAATATTCCGGCCAGTTCGGGTTAAACAAGACAACCTGGCAAGCTTATTTTGATACATACCAAATTAGGAAAAAAAAGCAGACTGAAGGCAGGATAGCTAGATTATTTAGGTATACTACTCCGTTGCTTGCATATGTATTAGTAGGCCAACCAAAAAATAGTTAAAAAAATTCCACAGAAATGTATGGAAATTTTTTAAAATGTTAGTTTTCTTACAAAACTACTGATTTTAAAATTCTGCAAAAAATGTAAAAATGTTCACCAAAGTATTTAAAATGCATTAAGCGCTTATGCGGATGAAAAACATATTTTTAAAGTGGATTTTTTATTGATCCAAAAACAACGCATTTTGCTTAATTCCTTATAACTGAAAGTTTTTTTTTTTTTAATTTTGTAGGACATTATAAGTTGTAACTAGTCATTTTTTAGCATATTTTTTCAATTACATATAAAAAATGCTTTCCGAATTTCGAATATTTTGCTAAGTTACTGCTAAATTTTCACAGAAAAACCGTCTCGTAGTCAGAATATAGAAAGCTTTTGAACATGAGTTTTACTAATTGATACTACTAATTGCTAAGGTATTTCGAAGAAAGCGAGTGATTACTTATTTGGCCAAAAAGACCCCTCAATTTTCCATAAATTGTCATTTTGTTTCAAATCCCATACATATCGTTCGAAATTTCATAACTATTTTTGACTTTGCGTTTACAAGGCTCTGTCGATTGAGGTTAAGCGCAATGTTTTACCTATTGATCTACCTATCTTGGACTGAGGGCACTGAATTTCTAGTTTTTTTTTTTCGATAAACTGAGATTCAACCTTTTTGGTGAGGATTCATTTCTTTTCTGCAATAAAATTCACTCGTAAGCTTTTAAGTTCGAAAAAGTTAAATGGCCGTAAATCACCCAAGGGGAAAGTTTTCACTTTCACTACTTCGATACCGAATAATACTATTTCAAGTGCAATTCATTTGAAGGACGACACTGTTGGGTGCCTAAATGTCATTTTTTTTCTTTTTTGCCGCCTCTATCCTCCATTCGTTGATCAGCATCAGACAAATCTATGCGCTTTTCTCCCCTGCCAGACAGGTTAAAAGACTGAAATGAAAGGTTATCAATTCTCCATTGACCGGCCTCCAGGGCGTTACACCGGTGGCTCCAGAGAGTGGTGAACGGGGACCCATTTTGGCAGCCTATAAATTTTCGGTCAAACGGCAACTGTTAGGACACGTATCGGGCATCTCGTGTGTACATGAACTCGTTTCATGGTCCAGCGGTTTTAAAGTGTTCGGCTTCAGCTTTTTGTGCTAGGTTTAGTTTTGTTTCATTTTTTACTACTGATTCAACAGACCAGACCGGGATTGAGATCGAAATGGCAAACGAGCCAAACGAATTGAAACGTTCCATGGCTCTTGATGGGAAATCGACGAATGTTAGAGTCCCAGTATATGGAAAGTATGGAAAATTTGTAGGAGGAGAAAAGGATCGAACGTTCACGAGTTTCCCCTGCCAGGCATAGAATTTCATCTCAAAACTCTTGCCCGGAGAATGAATTTTGGCATGTAGAATTATTACCTTGAACGTTCGGGTGCCGGCAATTGGGATGAGTCTAAATGGAAAGCACTTAAGCGAGGGATTGCTTTCATTACTTTTAAGCTGGAATGGAAAAGTTTAACTGGAGATATGCATCGTTGGCAATTTTGGATATTTTAGGGGCATTGCAGGTTCAGTAGTTTAACAAAAAAGGAATAATATCTAATTAAAACAATGCAAAGGGGTAGTGTTTTGAATAGTTGAATTTTTATTTTAGAGGACACCATATTTAGTGCTGTAAAATGAACTTTTTCTGAAGGAACTCAACGTCCATAAATGGAATCTGACTGATTTTTATGATGACTTCTTAGTTTAATGATATAACTCAAAACAAAACAGAGGTTAGAAATGGAGACCTGAGACTTGAAACATGGGACCTGAGACATGGGACCTGAGACATGGGACCTGAGACCTGAGACATTAGATCTGAGACCTGAGACTTGAGACCTGAGTCATGAGACCTGAGACATTAGACCTGAGACCTTAGACATGAGACATGAAACATGAAACATGAGCCATAAGACGTGAGACATGAGACCTGAGACCTGAGAGCTGAGACATGAGACATGAGACATGAGACATGAGACCTGAGACCTGAGACCTGAGACATGAGACATGAGACATGAGACATGAGACATGAGACATGAGACATGAGACCTGAAACATGTGACATGAGACCTGAGACATTAGACATGAGACATGAGACATGAGACATTAGACCTGAGACTTGAGACATGAGACATGAGACATGAGACATGAGACATGAGACATGAGACATGAGACATGAGACATGAGACATGAGACATGAGACATGAGACATGAGACATGAGACATGAGACATGAGACATGAGACATGAGACATTATACATGAGACATGAGACATGAGATATGAGACATGAGACATGAGACATTAGACCTGAGACATAAGACCTGAGACCTGAGACTCATGCCTCATGTCTCATGTCTCATATCTCATGTCTTATGTCCAATGTCTTATGTCTCATGTCTAACGTCTCATGTCTCATGCCTATGTCTCATGTCTGATGTCTCATGTCTCATATCTCATGTCTCATGTCTCATGTCTCATGTCTCATGTCTCATGTCTCATGTCTCATGTCTCATGTCTCATGTCTCATGTCTCATGTCTCATGTCTCATGTCTCATGTCTCATGTCTCATGTCTCATGTCTCATGTCTCATGTCTCATGTCTCATGTCTAATGTCTCAGGTCTCATGTCTCAGGTCTCATGTCTCAGGACTCAGGTCTCATGTCTCATGTCTAACGTCTCAGGTCTCATGTTTTGTGTCTCAGGTTTCAGGTCTAATGTCCCATGTCTTTGGTCTCATGTCTCAGGTATCAGGTCTCAGGTCTCAGGTTTCCTGTCGAAAGTCTCAGGTCTCACGTATCAGTTCTCAGGTCTCATGTCTCAATTGTCAGGTCTCAAGTCTAAGGTACTAGTTAGCAAGTCTCAGATCTCAGGTCTCATGTCTTAAGTCTAAAGTCTCAAGTTTCAGGTCTCAAGTCTCATGTCTCAGGTGTAAGGTCTAAGGTCTAAAGTGTCTAGTTACATATCTTATTGTTTCATGTTTCAATGCTGCATAAATTTAAAGGTCTTTTTTACACGGGTTTCCGCAATTAGCACGGTTTTTTACACGGTTTTCGGGAATTAGCACGGTTTTTTTAACACGGTTTTCGGGAATTCGCACGGTTTTTTTACACGGTTTTCGGGAATTAACACGGTTTTTTTACACGGTTTTTTTTTACGCGGTACGTATATCAGTGTAAAAATGAACTTGGTTTTTTTTTGTTAAGAACTCAGAATTCAGCCAAACATTTCGATGCTGAGTCATGTTGGTAAGAACCTTCAATACTCAAGAAAAAAAAAACTCTTTTTAAGGGTTCATGTGTCATTTTCCAACATGAGAGAAACGGAATATACAATGTCTGTGATCATCTGTGAGTTGAGTGAAGGAAAATAATGCAATCTTTTATTAAAAAATATTCCATAAAATTACACAGTGATCCAGAACGAACTTTATCGTGACAAAATTAATAACTAAGATACTACAAGAGACAGGAAAAAAGTGTCCTCAGCAAAAAAGCTGATCAAATCATGCACTTAAATTATCTTGAATCAATTAATAGGGCGTGTACTTTTTATATGAATTTCACATTCAAACTTTTTCCAGTGAACGGATAAAGCCACACTGTATTCTACGAAGTTGTAGCCAACAATTTTTGAGGCAACTTTACCGAAGACATTACATACATATCACGAATCGTGAGCGAGTT
Organism: Uranotaenia lowii; assembly: GCF_029784155.1. Lineage (NCBI taxonomy): Eukaryota > Metazoa > Arthropoda > Insecta > Diptera > Culicidae > Uranotaenia > Uranotaenia lowii. The sequence continues at coordinate 94,467,370 of NC_073692.1, forward strand.
ATGATTTTTTTAGAAATTGAAATGTAAGGGTGTGTCAAAAAAAAAAACTGTATTTTGACTCTAACTTTTGTGAATGAAGTCATACATGAAAAATGTCTTCTAAGCATTTACATGAAATAAAAAACGCATATTTTTTTCGCTAAAACCAAGCTTGTAGCTCAAGGCATTCGAAAGTAATGCAGATTTTTTTTAGTAAAAACTTGTACTTTTTAAACTGCCATATCTCAGATAGGTGCAAACTAAAAAATATTTTATGACGGAATTATCAAGTTCAAAATTCAAATATTTGATTGTGAAATTACGGGAGACAGGTTGTTTTTCAATTTGAGAAAAAAAATCCCAATTTCGTTAATTTTCAATACAAATTCACACATTAAAAGACCCTTTGAAAGAGAGTATGCCCTTTTCACGTGCAACAGTCGAGTTTTTTTTTCAATTATTTTATTACCTTGAGCATTGCAATACGCTTAACCCATTCGAGACGGAGGCCTTTTTACGACATTCGAACTCATAGTACTTTACTCTTAGATAACTTTTATGTCGTTTGATTTTCATCAAAATCATTTCTCAATACATTTTGCCTAACACTTGCGGATTCCATTGGTATGAGAATATTATTTTTCCGAGCAATAGTAAACTCACGATGAATGATTGTTCTGACAAAGGCACAAAAGTTCCATTGCACACACGGTGTGCAATCAGTCTCGAACGGGTTAAATAAGCGATTCAGAATAGTCAGTTAAATAAAAAAAATATTGAACATTGATAATTATATGTTGCTTTAATTTGTCAGCCTTAGCTTTGAAAAGTGAGGTCCTTTTTAGTAGGGACATCTAAAGATTATGAAATTTTTTTTTTATATAGGTAGATTAGACTGGCCCAAATTTGTATGGGATGATTTTTACAACATTTTTTTTCAACGCGGCACCCCCTAGATTGGTGCATTTAGGTGAAAAAATGCCTTTCTGAAAGTTTTAGATCATTTGGCAGAAACACGAGCTGGCGCAAAGGACTTGAAATTTGTATGGAGATTTTCAACAAAATGTATAAAAAATCGACATACTTTCATTTTTTGTATTCTAAAATATGTTTCCAGTGTGCTAGAAAGCTCAGAATTTCAGGAATATTAGTTCAAACAATGACAAACAAGTTTGTAGACGATCGTGACGCGATACGAGTTGACTCTGATGAGTTATCCGCAATTGAATGTGTGATTTTTTTTCGCATTTCATCAATATATCAAGAACGGTGTATGTGTGAATTATTAGTACCGTCAACTGGGGCAACATGCAACAATTTTCAACTTTAATGGCTTCTAAAAAACTTATGTTCACAATTAATCCTACCCCTTATGCATCAAAAGTTTTAAGGATGCTGGGGTATCAAATTGGCGTAGTTAGAAAAATTATAGGTTTCTTCAGTTATTTTTAATTTTCTAAAAACATGCGATTTTCACCCTCCTTAGAAAATGGGGTAACTTGCAACAAACTTTGTTTTTAATGAAAAATCTTATGAAAATGTACAAAAATTTATAGTTTTTGATATATTTGCGATGCCTTAAAGATCATTACGCATGACAACACCAATTGGAGTAGTTTTTGGGTCTGTAATAACTTATTTTCACATTTTTTCTGAAAATGAAGATGCTGCATACATTTAGGGGTTAAATAATACTACGAAAAATTCTAAATGCTGAAATCATTAAAATAAATATTTGGATGAATGAAATTTCAATGTTTACAAACGCGTGATGCAAAACATTCATATTCCAACACATGGAAACAAGATTTACAAGGTATTTCTTCGATTTGCATTTTGTTGCATTTAACCCCAGACACCTAACGGAATTTTAAAAATATTTATTTTAAAAAATTGAGTGATTGTTCGAAAAATATTTTTACACCAACAATGTTGGTATAACATGAGGAAACCAGTAAAAAGTTTGTAGGTAATATTATCAAGCCAATCTGTCATACTGGGTAAAGTTTTTTTCGGCATCAAAAAATGTTAAAATTTATACATTTATTGCTCGATTTTTCAAATTTTACATAAAAATGAAAAACTTTAGAAAACTAGCTTAAAATGTGAGAAATTATGTCATCATCATTTTGTGATCATTAAAAGATAACTTTATAACAATACATTAAATTAAAAATTGATTTAGTGTAATGTTATATAAATGTTGCATCGAACCCCGCTGTTGCATGATGCCCCGTTTGACGGTACTAGCTTGATCGCATTGTCACACAATAAGAATTACAGATATAAAGTTTTTGTCCTCGGCAAAGTCTAAATGCCCCGCGATAATGTTAGTAAGAGCTTTTTTCGCTACTTTTCCGAGGACACTAACTTTCTATTTGTTATTTTCATTGTGTGACGATACGATCAAGTTAGTGTGATTATTAGCCCATACACCGTTCACGATATATCAAAGAAGTGCGAAAAAAATAACACATTCAATTGCGGATAACTCATCACAGTCAACTCGTATCGCGTCACAATTTTCTACAAATTTCTTTGTCATTGTTTGAACTAATATTCCTGAAATTCTGAGCCTTCTAGCATACTGGAAACATATTTTAGAATACAAAGAGTGAAAGTAAGTCGATTTTTCATTCATTTTGACGAAAATCTCCATACAAATTTCAAGTCTTTTGCGCCAGCTCGTGCTTTTACCAAATGACCTGAAACTTTCAGAAAGTCATTTTTTCACCTAAATGCACCAATCTGGGGGGTGCCACGTGAAATATAAGGATTTTTTTGTTATGGGCCAGTCTAAGGTATCATCACATATCAAATTTTTGTATACTTCTAAATAAATTCTGCCCGCTCATTTTCAACATCTTTCATTCCATCTAACCTTCTATCCGCCTATATAAAAAAGAATTCATAATCTTTAGATGTCCCTACTAAGAAGAACATCACTTTTCACCGCTAAGGCCGACAAATTAAAGCAACATATAAACATTACGGTGGTTAATCTCTTCATTAAATTGATAATTTTTTTAAACCAATTTTTAAGTTTGTTACTTTTACAAAATTGTCTTAAAGCGAGCAAAATGTGCTTAATCGTTTTTCATGCATGGCTATGAACTAAGGCAGTAACAAAACGATGAAATTTCGACCATTGCACAAAATATGGGGATGTTTGCTTTCAATGGGCCTTTAAATGTTGAAATTTGCATTGGAAATTTACAATCTTTGGATTTGTTTTTCTCGAGTTTAAATAAAACCTATCTCCCATAATTTCACATTCAAATATTAAATTTTTGAACTAAATATCGCCCTCATGAAAAATTTTTTTGAATTACACCCTCTTACAGTTTGAAAAGTACAAGTCTTTACTAAAATAAATGATCCTTTTTTGTTTAATATGGAATATTTTTTACGTAAATAAATCAGCTATCAAAAAAAGAAAAAAAAATATAATTAAAAAAATATAAAAGGTAATAACTATAGTTTATCTCACAAAAAATAAACAATACAAAACAGAAATTGGGCAGTTGGTTTTCTTTCAAAGAATAAAAGTGTCTTTCGAAACCTGACTTTTAGTTGCTGGAGACCCTAAAACTTAAAAAGGAAAAACTTCATTGTTGATGTTTTACTTTTAAAGCTTGATAAACTACCAGAAAGGTAATTTTATTAATAATTGAAAAATCTATAATAAAATTGAGCATAATTATCTCTTAACCCTCATTTGTTCCAGAAATTTTTACCCATTACGGTCCCTGGAGTGTCAAATTGACAATCTCTGACAAAAACCAGTATATCTCTCTTGTTTCCCAACCGATTTTTACATTACTTATGGTTTTGGAAACCCCGTATTGTAACTTAAATATGTTTTCTTTGACGTTTTTTTTATATAAAACACTTCAATTTTCCGTTATTCAAAGTCTAAGAAAAATATATGAAAAAAGATGCTTTTGAGAAAGACTGTATATCAGGTACGGAATGCTCGAAAAAAATTTCACTGAATGTTCAAGAAAGCTAAGGTAAGAAGTCGTACTTTGCACATAAGTATCTTTGTTTTGGAATTATTTTAATATCATTTCCTTAAAAATGTTTAAAGATTGGTGAATAAACCGTTCTTTTTAATCTAAAAAACCCTCAAAATTGTTTATGTTAAACCAGATAAATTTTTCGAACTTTTCGTCAATTTGCAATTTCTCAGATTTTCTTGAACTTAAATTAAATTTTTCACTTGACTCTGAATAGATTTACTCTAGATTTCCGCATTTATTTTGAATTCACCAGAAGGCCTATTTATTTTCGATTCTAGAGATGTAATTACTGCGATACCTAACAAAAATATGAATAATATAAATGTGAAATACCTTCAAAATATTCATAATATAGCGCAAACTACCGCTAGCAGCTGCTTGTTGGGGTCTGTCGCTTAATTTGAATCCGGCAGCTTGCTGTCTTGCCAGTTGTCGCGTTTTAGATTGAGGTTAAATTTTCATCCTTTTTTCGGTTGTTACGTGAAAACTAGGAATATGGTTAAATTGTTACTTAAAATATTGATAAAAAATAACCACATTTGCAGTTCTGCAGTTAAATCCAGAAAATGGTTATTTTTCTTTCAAGAATAGTTAAATTAAAATGAGCGTGTATACTCTTTTCTATCTGCGCCAAAATTGCTGAACATTACCTTCCTTTTCCAATTTTGATACTGATGGGGAAGTAAAAAATAACAGACAAAAACTCAAGCGTTCGCAATTTTTTTCTGAATTTATATTAATTTTTTTATTTATCATATTTTTGTAAAGTATTGCAGGGCTTGTGTAATTACACCACTAGAATCAGTTTATTGCGAAAACCTTGCGTGAATATAATCAAAATCCAGAGCAAAGTTATATTTTTGTGAAAGATAATCTAAAAAAATAGAAAATTGACATAATGTTCGAAAAACAACTAGCTTTGAAAATTCGTCTTAATCCAGTGCTTCGTATATCGACAATCTCAAAATGCAAAAATGTGCCAAATTGCGTCAACTTTTCAATCCTCTTATGGAAATTTATCTGGTGTGACTAAGACAAATTTGACGGTTAATTGATTGTAAAGTACGGGTTTTAAATCAATTTTTACAATTTGTTGTGGTCAAGATCTGTAAAAAATTCCAAAAAAATGTATTCTTATGTGCAACGTGTTTCAAATAGAAACTGGTCGGATAAAATAGATCATTTCTCCGCAAAGAAATAACGTACAACAAAAGTAAAAATGTCATTTTGTAGGATTTTTATGTCACTTTAAGGAAAAAAATACATAAAAATCATTCGTCAGCTTTTCGGATGAATTTTTGAACTTTTTTTGTGATACCACCCATCATTTTTTGCACAGTACTGCTGGTAACCTCATTTGCCATCTTGTTTCACCACTTTTCCATTTGAGCGGGTTTTTTCATGGTTCTGCCACATTTGTTCAGTTTGCCCTTAACTTTTGCCCAATATTTCTCGATGGGACGAAAATCCGGACAGTTTGGTGGATTGATACTTTTTTCAACAAAATCAATCTTGTTCTCCTTATACCACTTAACGATATCCCGGCTTATTAAGTGGAAGCTTGCCAGGTCCAGCCAGAACATCACCGGACCTTTTTGGGACCGAATGAATGGCAAAACCCTCTTCCCGCAACATTCCCTTTACACCTTCGCAAGGTAAAATTTGTTACCGGGTATTTGTCCAAAATCCATTTTGACGTAAGTTTCGTCGTCCATCAAAATGCATCCGTTGTACTTGGTCAACACTTTCTCGTACAACTTCCTTGCCCTGGTTTTGGCAACCAGGTTTTGTTTCGACGTCCTGTTGGGGTGTTTTCTTGCATGATACGACCGCAAACCTTCTCGCAAACAAATTTGTCGAGCTGTATTGTGGTTCGTCTTGAACTTTTTCGCCAAATCACGCAAGGAGATTCCAGGTTTATTGGGAACTGATCGAATTACCTTTGCTCGCAGCTTCCGGTCATCTGTTCCACTTTTACGCCTGGTTTGTTTAGCTCGATTAACCGTAAGGGTTTCCCGGTAACGTTGCAGCACCGAATTTACAGTCGATTTTGGATATTTCAGAAATTTCGCGATCTTTACCCCTGACCACGTCGGTTTCTCTACGTGAGTGTGCAGTATTTTCTCTCACGTTTCGCGTTCCATCGTCGACAACTTTTGACTGACTGCTTCAATCTTGATGAAATTTTCACCACTAAGTAAGCAAACCATCCGAATCAAAACACTGTCAATAGATTTGCGATGTGACAACCAAGGACGCTGCAGTAAATGAAAAGATGCTACCAGATTCTATGTGAAACAGACTTTATCTTCAAACTTCAGCTTTATTGGAAACTCAGTGAAATTTTGTTTGAGCATTCTGAGCTGATCTACAGACTATTTTGCGAAGCATGTTTTTTCTTTTTTTTTTCTTAAATAGACTTTGAATAAAAGTATTGAAGCTGAATATTGTCCGGTAAACATACTTGAGTTACTTTACGAGGTTTATACCGGTTATAAATGAGGAGTTTCATTAGGAAGTGTTTCTTTTTTAGCATTCTGGGTGCGTTCATAAAAAAGTAATGAGGCAAAATTCAAGATTTCAAGAATTCATTGAGAGTCACCCAAATAATTGGAATGGATGCACCTGAATGAAGTTGCAAGCCGCCAAACTTCCAATAGAGTCATATTGAGGTTAAGTTATTTCAATCAGCTGAAAATGTTCGGAATGATTTCCGAAAATTTTTAAAAATTCATCGAGAATCATTTGATTCATAACGTTAAAAAAAAACATTTGTTTTTATTGAGCTGCAGTTTGGGCAAGTCTTTCTAAAAACTGAAAAAATGGCTGCGTTTTTATCATTCATCGGAACGAAAAGGCACTGCATTTTAATTTACAGTAAACAACCCATAAACCAACTATAACGGGTATAATTTATTCAGCCGGCCATTTAAACTTTTAAATAAACAATGGTCTCTCTCTTAACAATTTGATGACACAAATTTACAACGCTGACTGATGCCGGGGGCCTGATTCGCGCAATAAAATCCTTTCGGCCGAACTGACTGAACGAGATTTTGTTTGCATCCATACCAAAGGCTCGAGAGACACACATGGTCAACAAAACTAACAAACGACATATTGAAGTTTGATGAAGCAGCAGAATGGGACTGCAGCTTGAACAAAAAAAACTAGAGAATGGATCAAATAAAAAATATAGGCTACATCAAATGATTGGAGTCCCAGCTTTAGAGTCGAGCAGTCTTCTTGCGAATGGTGATGATACAAACCCATAGATGACAGGTCCGGTTCTCTTAAAATGGTTTGCCCTTTTAATTCAGTTAATTTTTTGCAAACCTCCCCTTTTCGAAATGGATGAAGCTGAAAAGGGTTGTTGTTTAGAGCTTGTTTGGCTTAAATTGTGTGTACGGGGGACAGTAGATATGTGGCAACTTGGGTGGGTACATCCAAAACGAAAAAAAAAAAAATAAACGGGAGAATGGATTCTGTTATCTACGCAGGGACATGTTGGCACTAACGCAACGTTTGGTTTATGTCTGTCACTTTCGTCCCTAAAGCGAGGGAGGATACTCGTGTTTTATGTTTTGAAATCCCGGGTTTTGTTCGAAAGTGCCGGCACGCTCGAGGGAAAGGATATAGGATTCAATGGGGCCGAAAGTGTCGGACATTCATACGTAGGTGGCCAGCAACGAACCGGGGACATGTTTCATTTGTTTGCACTTTTTTTTTATGTGACTTTTAATTTGATGAGTCTTTTGGGGAGGGTTTATTCGGCTAGAATCTGCTTCAGAAAGAGTATAAAAGGTTTAAAAACAATTGGTTTAGGAGCTATTCCTGTATTTTAATTAAATCATTTTAATCATTGAATGCAGAAACAATAGAAAAGCTTTGATTCCTTTTTGAATAAAGGTTCTTAAATTTAGAATAGTTTGCTTCTTCCCGAAAAAACGTCATTCCCCATTATGCAATCATTCCGGGCAAGACAAGTTTCAACAAACCGAAAGCTCAAAAGCCACCAGAAAGCCATAAACGAAACCTCTTTACATATTTATGCCATCGTGGAAACGTGTCAGTGCATTTTTCTCCCGGCTGCTGTCGAGAACCCGAAATAGTGAGTGGCACAGTCTATTCCGATCCGACAGTGCTGTAGTGTTCCAGAATTCCGGATTTGCATCCGCCAGGGTTTTTGCGACTTTCGAGGACGACGGCTGAGTTTTTCAAACGCCCACGCCCCCTGCCGAAAAAAGAACCAGGACCAGTCTCACAGCCAGAGAGAGAGACCCACAAATGTTGAACCAGGAAGAGCTAGCGAAAAAAAAAATCCCGAACTCGCAACCGCCCAAACGACCATCATTTCCGTTGTTGCATTTTTCCCGCCAATAGCCCAAAGGAAGAAATGGTGGTGCTTTGCAAAACGTCGAAAATTTCCATTTTCTCAATTGAAAATGTAAGCGAGCAGCTATTTCAGTCGTTTACGCCATTCGTTTTGAGTTCAAAAGAACGGCGAAATGTGTGCTTTTTTTTCGCGAATCCACAGCAAATACCGATGATGATGGTGCGGAATCTACAAATCCTGGGGCGGTCGGTCATCGTGCCGGAATTGGATAGAACACCAAACGGATGAAAAAAGAACCTAGTCGGACAACTTCTATGTAGTTGGTCAATCTTACGTAACTAACTAACGGGCAACTTTCCGTCCACCACCAACAACGAAGGAAATTAAACCCATTGTGTGGCAGGAGATTGGCACTGGGGACGTTTTTGGGGAGTTAAGAGCTGTTGTCATAACATTCCGGTGCTGGAAAACTGTCTCTTGTAATCAGAAATCGAAACACACTAAGATGTCCAATTCATGCGATTTCGTTTAAAGTTTTAATCAAATTTGTTTGTCAATTTGCCGGTCATTTCGTAAACTTTGAAATGCTTATATTGAACTTTATTAGAACGTTTCCTATTTCTAAACAAAGCAGGAATAAAGTTTTCATTTCAGTTTACAGCATGGTTGTTGCTAAATTTATTTTTTACTAGCTGACCCGGTGTGCTTTGCTACACATTTTAAAATTATTGAAATTTATGGTACCTAGTTATTCAACTTTTAATTTTTTTTTTGCACAAAATCATTAATCCAATTTCAAAAACATTAATTCTTTTATTCAAAATAAAATTGTAATTTTTTTTAATTTGATATCCAAATTAAATATTTTAAAATCAAACCATCCACGAAACATTGCCCGTACACAAATATGCTCCCATGAAAATTAAGTTCCATTTTCTCGATTAGTTATCGAAATATTAAATATTGTATGAGTGGCCCTCTTCCCACTTTTTATCGTTCCACTGAATGGAGGAAGGGCTGCTAAACTACCGGAAAAAGATTTCTTGTGCTCGAATACTCTCTCATGCAAAATTTGGTTTCGTTTGTTTTATTAGTTGTCGAGTTATGCTCTGAATTTTGTATCGGACCCCCTCTTCCTATATCTATCCCGTATCTGGAAGAAATAGATAAAAATCAATATTCCGTGTATTCAAATACACTTCCATGCCAAATTCTGTCCATTTGCTCAATTGTTTGATTGTTCCCCTGTCATATTTGGTTCCATTTGTTAGATAAGTGGTGGGCTTTATAAGTTCTTGGTTTATGCAAAACAATCGTATGTGAGCTCCCGTCTTCTCTAAATGTATCCCCAATTGAAGGAGAAAGAAGTCTCAAATAAGCAAATAACCATTTAAAGTATCCAACTGCTTTCCTTTGCCAAAGTTGTTTCCATTTGCTCGATAAGTTCTCGAGTTATGCGAAAAATTGTAAAGGAGCCCTTTCTCTCCTTCCTATCACGCAACTGGAAGTAGTACCAAATATTCACAGAAACATTCCTTGTGCTCGAATACCCTCCCAAGTCAAATTTCGTTCCATTTGCCGGGAAAGTTCCCGAGTGATGCGAAAAATTGAATGGGGGCACCCTCCTCCCTTAAGATTTTCCGACTTGAAGAACGGAGGTTTTTAAAAATATCATAGAAACATTTCTCGTAATCATATATCTTTCCACACCAACTTCGGTTCCATTTGCTTGATAATTTTTCCAGTAATGCTGAAAACTGTAAAGCAGCCCCCTCACTGGACGGAGGAAGGGGTACCATATATTTTAGAACTATGTATCGTACCCAAATACCCTTCCAAACCAAATTTGGTTAGGGCCCCTCCCCTCTTTCCTGAGTCTCCACTGTAAGAAGGGAGGGGTCTACCTTTTTTCGTATTCCGCTACCCTCCCATGCCAAATTTGTTTCCATTTGCTTTATTAGTTCTCCAGTTATGTAAAAAATGTAAAGAAGGCCCCCTCCCCCATTCTTATTTTCCCACTGGAAGGAGGGAGGGGTACCAAACCATCATAGAAACGTTCCTCGTACCGAAATACACTCCCATGCCAAATTTGGTTCCATTTGCATGATCAGTTCTCGAGTTATGAAGACTTATCACTTTTATTTAAATGACCCCCTCCCCCTTCCAGAAAGAGGGAGAGATCCCAATCTAGTATAGGAACCTTCCCCGACCTCCAATACCCCCATCTGCCAAGTTTCACGCAAATCGGTTCATTAGTTTTTGAGTCTATAGGGAACAGACAGACAGACAGAAATTCATTTTTATATATATAGATTGATTTAAAATTCTGAAAAACATCCGTTCAAAAAAAAGAATGAAATCACCTATTGAGAGAATCTAATAAATCATGCACGGTGTCTCTGGGACAAAACTTTAACTTTCGAAAATTAGCATAGATAATTTCCATTCAAAGGCTGGGGCATTTCCTTTTCATTTGAGCCCAAATTTGAAAAAAATCCATCAAGGGGTCCGTAACAATTTATTTTTTTGAAGATTTTTTAACCTTTCTAATGGTTTGTTCAAAGGTAAAATCATGCTAATCAATGTTAAAAGACATGTCTTATTGTAAGCGTTATTTCAACTTTATATCTCTATCATGATCTAATCGGAAATTTTTCTGGCTACAATTTTGTCAAGGACATCAAAGTGATACAAATTGAGAGAAAAGATTTGTCATGCCGCAAACATAGTTATTATTATCTCATTTGAAAAATCTATTTAAAATTCTCATCGCTGATTGTTCCAAGGCCAGAAATAGTATCCTGAAGACTTAGTTTTTTTGCAAAGTATTAAATGGTCAGAACGGTTCGTTTTCATTTTGGAAAAAAATATCTCCTGCTTTTCTGGAAAATTTAGTTATTTATATTTGGATCTAAGTTTGTGTAAGGTCTTTTATGAACAAATATTGGGGACTAGGAAGCAAATTGGAGTTACTTCTGACCTGGAAATTTGACTTACTTCTGACCTGACAAAGGCATTCGTGTATGGAAAAATGTGGTAGAATGTGAATATACACACATTTTTGAAGCTTAAATTCAAAATTGTTCATTTTTAAAAAGTGCACGAACTGAAGCTCATGTGATTCATTTTTTTTCGATCGAAAAGAAAAAGGGGAATTTTCTTTTAAGCCGATTATGAGGGTTAGATTTGATTTAATACAATTATTAGAAAATATTTTCTCAATTCACTTTTTGTTGACTGACTGGGCTTAAATATAAATATATTTTTTGCAAATTGTGAATGCTGTTTTCTTAAAGTTTCGTATTTTTAAATTAACAAAACGAATTGTAAAAAAATGTATAGAATCTAACTTCAGCTTTCTAAAACAATAAAAAATTTGTGTGAGCATTCCGTAGCTGATCTACAGTCTTTTCTCGAAGCATGTTTTTTCGGTTTTTTTTAAGACTTTGACATTACGAGGTTTCATAAATTCTAAATTTTAAGAAAATTGGTTGGGAAACAAGATAGAAACATTGGTTTTCGTCAGGAAAGTCATATTGACACTCCAGGGACTGCAATGGATAAATATTTCTGGAAAGGATGACGGTTAATTGATAAGTTAGTATTGAAACAAACTTTTCAAACATGTGGTCGAAAAATGAATCATCATTGTAGAAAGTGAACTTTCAATGGAAACTTTTGGAGTGAATATAGGACAGCTTAAATTAGGCACAACGATTATGGGTTTCCTTTAGACTTTAAATGTTTAGTTGGGTCACAATTTTAGGACCAAACTTGAGTCTAGATCAAGATTGTTTGGTTTTATCCGGGTTTGCCAGCATATTTAACGAAAGAAAACTTAGAAAAGTCCAGTCCAGTCCGGTTTCCTGAATTCCATTGATAAAGCCCAAATTTGGCCGGGTTGAATTTCGTTCTTAAATCAAACTAAAAAAAAAAAAACAAATTGTGATGCACACATTTTTATTTATGCGTCATTATCGAAATTTTTTGATCAAGTTTCATAAAAATAATCATGAAAGGTTTTTTGTAAAAATTTGCCCGAATTTCGATCAAAATTGTTGAAATTTGTCGATTTTTTTCAAGTTTTCGTTTAAAATTTTGAAGTTACCGAATTGTGAGTTTATAATTCTTAGAAGTTATGTAACTAGAGCTGTATGAGTGAAGTGTAATTATACCCTTTTCACCCTGCATAAAATTTTTTTTGATCAACTTCATTTTTACAGAGTTATGACTTTTTCTTTTCTTGGTCATAAAGGTCAAATTACCAAACTAGGGACTAGATTGAGATTGCCAGAATGTTTTCAGCACCTTTACAGGCCAGACAAATCCGGTTTTTTTTTTAAATAAAAACTCAGCAAATACCAGACATTTTTATTCTAAATTGTCAAACAAAAAATTCGGGCAACATTTGGCCTACATTTGGTCAAAACCCAGGAATTACTCAACAAAAAAAACCAAAAAAAAAACCAACTAAAAACCGTATTATATTTTGAGGGTCTACTTGATTCAATAATTCTACTAAACCGAAAGCCTACCGTGGTTGAATTAAAGGGAATTTTTCGTTTACCTTGATTCAGTTAAAAAAAAGTCATAAGCAGATTTTCGATCGTATTTTAGGCTTATTAAAAACCTTTCATGATTATTTTCATAAGACAACACACATTGAACATGAACACATATTCCAATAAAAATTTCTACATAACAATTTTTTTTATCAGCAAATAAAGTCAATAATTCCGGGCTTTTTTCTACAAAATCCGAGCAACCGGGCTGAGCCGAACTTTTCCAAAATTTTGCATTAAATATTCGGGAAAATCCAGATATAACCGGGCAATCTAAACCAAGATCCAGAATATGGTAACAAAAACTTGTATTGATCCAAGAAAACAGCTAATACCTTAAGTTTTCTCCCAATCAGTAGGGGAGAATGAGGATACTTGATCCCTGGGGATACTTGATTCCTTAGCTATATCTCGAAACTGGAATGTCTTACAAAGATCAAATGTTCTAGAAAAATGTGCCAAAATGAGCAAAATAACAATGCCTGTAGTTAAAAAAATTTTAACAAAATAATTGTTTGAGTAATTGAACTTTGTTTGAAAAATTTCACAAAATGTGACTTGAAGATCTTTTTTTATCACTTTAAAATGATCCTTACATGGGGAAATTATGAAAAAAAAATTTGTTCCAATGTATCAATCGCTCGAGCGTAAAATGAACTTCATAATGCCATATTTTCAAAGCAATGGAAAACTCTCAATTTTTTTCAGAAAAAGTTTTCTAAAATGTTGATTATGGGTACAATTGATCCCCTAGAGTTGGGTTCAATTGATCCCCCTTCTAAACGGCATATTCTTCTTCTGAATTGATCGTTATGATTGCTGATTGCGAAAATAGTAATAGTTATCCAAAAACTAATATTTATCAAACAATTGTCTGAAGAAAAGAGCAAAAATAATTAATTTTCTCTTAATTATAGAAAATAGCGCCTTTAAGTATGCAATGTTATTAGCGTTGAGACAAAGTTATATAATTTTCTTCTTATGTCTGCTATAAATTGTGAAATGAGAACAAACATGACCAAAATAGTCAATTGACATTCTATCTTGGGGTTTTGTTTGATTTTTATACAAGGATTAGGGCTTCCTGAATAAAAGATCAAGTCTCCTTCAATAGGGGATCAAGTCTCCCCTAACTTAAAAAAAATCGCATTTTTTTTACTCCCACGAAAATACTTCTAGTTCATCAACGGGTTCAAGTATCGTTCTAATTTTTGGAGAATAAAAACTTGAAGTTACAAGCTGTCAGAAAATGTCAAAGACGACGAGTTGCTAAATTTTTCCAAAAAGATATGGTGAAAATAAAAAAGGGGATCAAGTATCCCCACTCTCCCCTATCATTACAGCACATGATTTTGATTTTGAGCAGAATTTTAGTCATTTCGACCGAATTTGCTCTTATATTTTGTCGATTTTACTCATATAGGCTTGGTCAACAAGATCTTTTATCCAAAAGGTCGAAAAAAGTGACATTTAAATTTTAAAAATCATTTGAAAACAGGTTGTCTGTGACCAATAGTTGCAAGGACAAATTTAATTTCGTGTCTGATGTTGTCCGATTTTTTCCAATGATTGTACGTCTTAAAAGGCTTATAAAGGTTTAGTCACCATGTGGTCTAAGGAGCTGATATTTTGTACGGAAGCATATTTTAAGAACTTCTAGTTCAAATGCAATCCAATTTTGCGATGAACTCTTTTAAAGGTGGTCGTCCAAAAAACCGTCCCACGAAGAAAATAAACTGATCAATTTTTACATAATGCACTTAACAACGCCTAAAGTTTAGATCGTTCGACTGGATTATGCAAAATATATAGAATTTTATATAAGAATTTAGCTTGCCGAAAAGTTGATTGACTAAAATACCTTTTTCATGAAAGTGTGATAATTTTCAAAGAATGTAACTCCTTTAACATTTCATTGTTCTTCACAACATTTCAGCTGAGAAGTTTTAATGATCGAACTCATTTTCACACAGTTATGAATGTTATTTTTTCTGGGTAATCAAAGCCAAATTACGCCCCGTTCAGATGTCGCCGGTCTAATCTGATGGCAGATATGAATTTCTGAAAAAAAAAATCATGAAGAAAAGTAGTGTTTCAGGCCATCAAACCTGCTGCTTCAATTTTTTAAAGATTTTGGGTCCAAACTTTCCCACAGTACAAAATTTTCTTCAAAATCAAGGGGATCACTGTTGACATCATAAACCATTCTTGACGATTCAACATGCAACATATCATCTCGAAATTTGGGAATCAGAAGTTTTGCAGAACAATCTATAGATCCTTTGGATAAAGTTCATAGTCGAGATGAAGAGCTTCAAAATATATCTGATAAAAAATAGTTCCTCAAAGCCAAAACAGTGCTTAAGACTAATTTGACACCCTTTAGACATTGCAAGTGGTCTGACATTCTTTCCAAAGGGATATGCATACCTTTTTCAACGAGTTTTATGAATAATAAATTTCAATTAAAAGAAAATGAATTTGTTTATTGGAGTTTGAAAAAAATTTCTACAAAGTCACTTGAAATTATTAAAATTTGCAAACAAAAAATAGCACTACGGACAAATACCAAATAAAAAAATTTAATTTCAAAACAATCATATTTTTCCGTCATATCAAATAGATTGTCTGTCCATGATTCTTTTTCATATACCCGAATTTCTGAGTATCCCTGCTTCACGCAGGAAACCAATGCATAGAGAATTAGTTTAAAGTCCAAGTTCCACCAGTTCTCTTTATTCTATTTAAACCGTTTAGCATCAAGGCTGAAGGTTCATTAGAAAACTATCAGAGCTTGAAATATTTGCGTTTAACTAACACAATAAACAAACATAGACCAATTTTGGTCATGATTAAGCATATTATTTTCTTGAATACAATTAACTCTCTGGAGCCACGCTTTGATGTTAATTGAACCAACATGAATCTAGCATATCTAATTGTATTCGTCAGCCTTGAGATTATAAAAGTTAATGCAATCATTTTTGTTTTGAAAATGTTCCAATAAAATTGGAATAAAATTTAATATTACTAATTTATGCATTTTTCAAGAGATTTCAACCAGTCCTTGTTAAAAAATACAAGTCATTTTTCAAGGTCATACAATACACAAATGCCAACGTCATTTTTATATCACAATTACACATTTTATATCCGCAACCCAGTCAAAATCGATTCCCTACAGGGGACTTTTCAGTTTGCTGAACAGCCAGCCGTTACACGGAGCTAATTAAGGCAAATATTACGGTTGTGGATCGATACTAGTCAAATTAATGGCAAAATAAATCACGAAGAACGTGAGTCGTGTGAGTAACAAAACCGTGGAGTTAAACTATTTCAAATTTAAAATCAAAGAAATGGTTTTTGGTGCCTTACAAAGCCAAGCGCAACTCAATTACCTACTTATAATTATTCGTCACAGACGGTTATAACAGAACCACCAACAAACAAAACATAATTTTTTTGATTAGCAAATCAAAACTTTTCCTTTATATGTTTGTCAATTTTTATATAGTTGCTTTCGCATAGTAGGAAAGATCATTTGTTTGAGATAGCAGCACTCATTCTGAATTTTTATGGCTAGACAGCTTCCCATTCCATTTCATCAATAGAAATCTTTGATTAAATGGCCCTTTTTTAATGCTGAAGCTAGTTCAAAAGATTAAACACAATCGGGCTCACGTTTGCTCCCTAGGCTAACGGATAGGAAGGAAGCATGCTCTTTTGTGCTTTGGGAAGCGAGATCGGCTTCGTTTTTCGTCAATATTATCTATCTGCTGCCGCCGCTGCTGGTTCGCACAGCTGAGCTTTTCAGAAACCCAGTCGGAAGCTTGGTTCTCATTCATATTAAATGCGGCGCATGATGGTGAAACCCTTCCATTCGTTGGCTGGGCTTGAAAAGTGAATTGATTCTTCATCGGGAAGGTACAGAGAAAAACCAAGGTGAATTTCAACAGCTCTCTTCCTATGGAAACAGACACAAAAGTTGAGCTGGCAGTGAATGGAAACAGAACTCCCACCTACACAAAGCCAACCCTAGCACAGTAGGAAGCCTCCCACTTTTTTGTGAATGCAAATTTTGCCGCTTTTCAGCAAACGTGAAGCTAGGCTTGCAACAATTGAAATGCGAACTGTGCATTTTTACCATTTCCCGGGAACCAAATGCATGCAAAGCCATTCGCCGAATCTCAAAGCCTGGGGATTGTATTCATTTTTTTTTTTCAATCGTGTGGAATACCAGGAGTTGTTCACACGTAAAAACGATTACAACTATTCATGTTGCCAAACTCGAAAAGATAATTGTAGGGCCATATTTTTACTGTTTCTGAAACAACCATGCAGGGAAAATGATGATTGTCAACAATAAAATGGTTTCTCCAAATCGATGATAACCCTCCAAAACAAAAATAAAATTTTCAAAGAAAAATTCAGAGATATTTAGTTTTATGATTAATGATGAATTAGGAAAATTGTTTCAAATTTTTGTTGAATTTCATAACCACAGGGGCTAAGAAAATCGACTAATATTACTTTGTCGGATGTAGTTTTTACATAATTTTATTTAATTTTATTGTTTGGAAAATATTTTAGATATTTCCAATTATAAGTAAATACAGTTTATTTTTCATTTCAATGTCCCTTTTTTCAACCAACCATTAAACTGAATTCATGTTTCATACCTTTTTTCCTTTCAACATATCCTATCCTTTATTACTAAAAAAAAAAACAAGTATACCCCATCTAAAGACGTGGTTGAGGTTTAACAGGATTAAAGACAGAACGAAAATGCCAGCGCCCCCCGTGGCGTAGAGAATAGCCATCAAGTTTTCTAATCCAACGGCCATGAGATCGAATCCCGGTCACGGCATACATATTGCACTTTCTAAAAGATAGTTGCGATAGGATTTGTAAGATACTAGCCATCGTATTATAGACATGTAGTACGACTTAGTTAATGAATTTTCTTCGAGGAAACATCAAGTTTCATTGAGATCCAATATTTGTATGTTTTCGTTTAGAAAATAAAATAAAATAGACAACAGGAAAAACATTAGAAAAAATCGGAATCAATGTAAATGTTGGAGACAATGAACCGAAAAATAAAATCTTTAGATGGTTCCGGAAATATCGGCTTATGGACGGTAAAAAACCGGTATTTCCGGTATATTTTTCATTATTTTTGGCCTTGTCAGAAATTTGATACAGGTAAATGACTTTTTTTTTTAACAAATATGTTTGAGTACAAATACTCAAAATATGTTCAATCAGCTTCAAAATCTTAGCTAAATAATCCTTACTGCAAGGTTCATGTGAGATTTGATTATTGCTAAAACTTTTAAACATAGTGGTGTTTAAAAAAACATTGACAAGCTGCCACCTTTCTCTTAGCTGATATTTTTTCATGAAATTTTCACATATTTCAGTTCAGCTATTCAACTAACTCTTCAAAACATTTAAAGACTAAACAAGTGAACAATGACTGAAAAAATACAGCTACAGGAAATTTAAGATTGCTTCACAATAATCACTTTTTTTTTATTGAAAATCTGAAATTGTACAAAAAATGTCAAAATATTTTATCAAAAAAAAAAACGGGCCAAATTTTACCTAAATTGTTTTGAAGGATACCTGAGTAAAAACCAATACGATCATGTCAAATAATTTGTAGCGAAACATAAAAAATTTGAAAAAAAGGATAGAAAATATGTGTGTTATTTTTGAATTGCCGGTTAGAAAAGTTTCTAAATTTAACTACAGACAAACAACAGACAATTTTTTTATGATTTTGTACTACTATTGATTAATTTTTTCATGTAGGTATCGTTATTTGAAAAGTTTAATTTTAAATTGAGCTCGATGGCGCTAACCTTTAATTTTTTTTTAAATATTCTTAAGTATATCAATTAAGAATTAAATTTATACCAATATATCAATTATATATTTTTTTTTAATTACCTAAAACGGTGAAATGAAAGAAAAAATACATCTCGCGTAAGCTTTCATTACATCGTTTGAAACATCTTAAGAATTAACAAAAAATTGCTGTAAAAGTTATCAAAACAATTTTACAATTTGCATCTGACATATTGAATATGTTGTCCAGACTATAAATATTTAAAATGGAGAAAAATGGACTACCTAGTTTATGTCATTTTTTTTTGTAATACAACTGTTTGTTTACAATTTGTTTCATAAGACGTAATGAAAGCACAAGCGAGATATCTTAAATAATGCAAAAAAAATCCAATTATATAACTAATCATGGCCAAGGTTGCCGAAAAAAATTCTGTGTTTTGACGAAAAACAATTCTGACTTTCAGTAATTTTACCTAAAAATTCTGTGATGATTTTCTGTGATACTTTTCCTATTAATTTGATTCAAAAGTCATGTCAAATTGAGACTTTTCTACATTTTACTCAAGAAAAATCAATTACTATTACCAATTTTATTTTTTTCCAACTCAAAGATAATTATCCAAAATTAATATTGAAATAAAAAATTTGATTTTGGAAAAATGACCAAAATTTTAAAATTCTGTGAAGTGTGTAAATATTTCCAAAATTCTGTGTTCTGTGACACAGATTCTGTGATGAAATTTTGCTCAAAATTCTGTGAAATTATAGATTTTTCTGTGATTTCGGCAACTCTCTGGAGCCACGATTCGTGGCTCCAGAGAGTCAACTCCTGATTACGTGATTATTATTAGGAGCAAAATTTTACAAATGGGAGGATGTTAGAAATTTAACCCCCTCTTAATTTTTTCTAAATCAAATTTTTAGTACAAAAAATGAATTTACTGGGAAATCATTTCATTCCGAAAGGTGTTAAAAAATAAGTGTTCACAAACTTGTCAGAAAATCGGCTCGCCTATGGCTGAATTTAATGATAAATCACTTTCTTGGCCTAAGACATATCATTTAACGACTGTATGTAAATTTCGACTTGCAATGCAGTTAACCTTTTGTATTGAAATAGAAATGTTGACACACAAAATTTCTTGCCAAGTATGGATTACTTTATAACTAATCACTTTGATTGTAGAAAAAATTATGAATACCATTCCAAATTTTTAAATGATTTGTAATATTCCTCATGAAACTACTTTTCACCTTAATTGTATTATGTGTTCCTCACTTTCTCATTTCTCTGAATAGCATTTTGTGTTTCTTATTCTTCTGAATCCAAAACTAAATATTCGAAAAGGTTTTGATGAATTACTCAAAACCTCGATTTTTACGTTTTTTGTGTTGCATAGAACTGAAGAGCTGTTTAAGTCAATTTGGGTGCCCTGAATCCAAATATGAAATTAGATTTTGTCCAACAGCTTTTGTTTTTGAAATCACTTTTGAAATTGGTAAAAATCATTAAGGAAATTTTATTTTAAACTTTTTTGACAAATCAAAACATTAAAAAAAATTAAAGAAATGTTTCAAATCAATTTTCAACTTTTACCATGTTCTTTTGGTTTTAGCGAAAAAAAGTTATTGTTGTAAACCATTTAAACGAAATCGAATTTTAGATATTTTTAAAGCAAAAAAAAAATGCAGTGTTCAACAAATTCGTTGAATGAAATAAAATCATTTTCTAGATATATAGCATCGGAAATGCTTGTAATGATATTTTCTTAAGTTTATAAGAACTGTAGTATTTAATTTTTTTTAAATCACTAATCATCATCATCATCATCGTTACGATAACTAAGTTAAATGAAGTAAAGCAAATAAGGAATCAGTTTTTTCTACTTTCATGTAGATTTGTTAGAGCATCAGTAAGCAAACATAGAATTCACTGAAAACTGTTTTTTGTTTTGATATCCAAATAAATTTACCGAAATTTAAAATCAAGACATTTAAATTCTTTTAAATAATTTCAATAAGTTTCTCATTGTTTTTCTATTATGGATTTTTCCTGGAAACATATGAAGCCTATTTATCAAAATTATAAAATAGAAAAACATATTTTCTACCCGTTGTACTTTCTCGGAATTAGTATTTAAATTAACGGCGCTAAAATATTCAGAGCTAGAAATTTTTAACTTTTAAATATGCGCTTTTAAATTAATAAACTTCTTTTTATATATTACTAGCTGACCCGGTGTGCATTGCAACACCTTGCAAAAATAAATGTAATTTGTGAAAATTTATTCAAATTTAGATTTTTGTAAGCATTTTTTTAAATCAAACCTCATCATGGTTTAGAACCAACAACTTTGAAATGAGAGCTGCAGCTGGAGTTCCGAATTGCAATTCAAAAATGGTATATATTATTTACTGAAGCTTGATCTCTAAACTTGTTTTTTAAGATCTGAAATTTGTTCCCTGTTTTTAAAGCTTCATAATGACTCAAATAATGTCAATATTTATGGATTTTTCACCTTTTTTTCCAAAGTGGGAAGTTACGAACTTCCATAAAAACATTTGTCATATCTATTTTTGAGTTATGCCAAATACCCGTACGCAAAAAAAACTTCTTTTAAAATATGGTCCCTTCTTTGAATAGCTTTTTATCTTAAACTTCCATGGGAGCTCCCCCATCTTTTCGAATTTTGTCCCCCACTGCTTGAAGAAGGTAGGTTGATTTACCCGGTTCGAGTTTACATAAATTTCTATTTGAAAGAAAAAGATTCGCATATTGGAATTTATTGCACATTGTACTTTATGGAAATAGAATTTTGAAAACCGACCAAAACCGTGAATCGGGACAGATTTTTGAGTATATTCCTAAAATTCTGTATTATGAGCACTTCCAGCCCCTGATTAGCTTTAGATGATGTATTTTTTGGAGTTAAAAAAACACTATCGAAATTTGAAGAAAAAAAAACGATGAAGAGTATTTTTAAAAAACATTTTCATACAACTTTTTTCACCATCCTCGCCCTTCGAAACAGTTTGAATATCTATCCTTTTTACACCAAAATTATGTTAAAAAATTGTTTCGCCATATGCCAAACTCGTGGACATGAGACATTATAGCTTGAAGTTTTCCCAAACAACACTTATCATGGTATGAAAATTATCGATTTTTTACAGTGTAAATTTCTTTTTTTTTAAATAAATTTATTAAAGCAAAAAATATCAGTTGCATCACTCAATAATTTCTCCGCGTTTTTTTTATTTTCTCTTTAAAAGTCAAACATTCAAAAATGTTGGCAAAAACAAATTTCTAAGTTAACATTTGTCCCGTATATTGGGGCAAGTGTAAATGCAAAGCTTATTTTCAGATGCGTCAGAGTAATGGCTTAAAAATGGATTTAATACGTATATCTGTTTGTTTGTTTTATCAAATTTCATTGATATATCTGCAGTATTTTAGCAGTATAAATTTAAGTTTTTTATTCCACTTTTAACGAATGCTGTTCAAAGCAAATGACCTTCATTTACAAAGACATTTAAGAATTTTAAATATCCGCTTCATTTTCAACATTCGGAATACCCCTTCTGGTCTTTCCAACATATTGAATCATTTTAAAGATGAACTTCTTAAAAGTTCGACGTTTTTTCTTGCCCCACTGTGTAAGTTGACAGGAGGGAATATTGTTTTGAACGCTCTAAAAGTATACCAAAAATTTCTCATAAAAATTTTGCTTCCAGTTGAATATCAGTCCTAAGCCTCAGCGGATCAAAAGTCTCCTTTATGCAGCCATGTAACACAAAAACACTTTTCATGTTAAGTACGTATTTGAATTGGTATGTAAGCAAAAAGTACGATGTTTATTTCAGAATTATTTGAAGTAAGAAGCTCCCATTTTCATTTCCAAACTCGTTTCAGTTGTGTATTTGGGCCAAAGTAACAATTTTTAGAAGAAAACATATTTTTTTTAATTTTTTTTTTGTAACAGAGAAAAGTTGAACGTTTGAACATGCTATAGTGTTCCTTGAATAAAAATTCTTTCGGAAAATGAATTCCCTCACTTTTTGTCAATGAAAATCAGTTTATATCACTGATACCTTTCACATATGTACACGTCAGTCTTATCTTATCTAATTTAAAGAAAAGGTTCTTGATCAGTTCATGAGTCGGATCGGATTTTTTATCTTCTTTTTCAGTTAAGTACATTTTTACATATTCAACAAAATGTTTCCGATCTACCTCTGTAGAAAACATCTTATTCATGTTTCTGTTATCAATATGATTCAAAAATAACCTTGTAGGCAAAATGGGTATAAAATTGTAAGTAAATTCTTCACTTTCATTAATTTTTTTTCAATTGTCCGCAAAGTGTCATACCATTTCATTTCATTACCATGTCATTTCATTACCATCAGACCTAAATTTATATTTTTTAGACAACAAATGCTATATGGACAACAAATATGAAAGTATTTTTGCAAACCTTTCAATTGCTTTTGAATCGATAGATAAAATACCAAATCGTGTCACATCTAGACGTCATTTATTTCCACGTGCTGTGTACAATTAAGCAAGAAAAAACATATCTAGGTTGCATATCGCCTCCACGTGCATTGGTTGAGAAACAGGCGCCTAATTGTAAAATTTTTCCAGCGATCAATGAACAGTATGCTTTGGTTACTATCCACTTGCGACGACGTTAGCTTGACCATAGAGGCGAAAAACAAACCCCTCAAGGAAAAGAAAATCTCTAAAAATGGATACCATGACTTTTCAATTTCAAATTTAGGCAAAAATAATGTATATGTTTTATTCGATCGGATCACATCTAGGCGTCATTCATAACCATGTGCTGTAAAAATGAGCTAGGCATCAAGAAGAAAAATAAACACATCAAGGCTTCATATCGCCACCCCTTGCATTGAAAACATGCTTGGTTGAGAAATACGCGCCAAAATATTCCCACTGATCAGTATACTATGCCATGGTTACTATACTTTTGCGACGTTGACTCGCGACGCCTCGACCTTGGAGACGAAAAACAAACCGCCCAAAGGAAGAAAAAATCTCGAGAAAATGGATGTCATGACTTTAATTTGTTCCGAAAAACTGCAAACTTTGTATGGAAGCCCCCACTCCCTTAAATCGGACGGAGTTTTGACTATTACAAAAACCATCCCTGGCCCCAAAAACCCTCAGATGCCAAGTTTCACGATGATCGGTTCAGTTGTTTCCGAGTCTATAGGTAACAGATAGACAGACAAACATTCATTTTTATATATATATAGATAGATTTAAAAAATTGCCTATTGATACCTTAAAAATGTAGAAAACCTTACCATATTTTATTTCCATTTTATCCTTTATAGTTAAGAAGTTATGGAGCATAGAAAAAAGTGACGCATGATTCCTTACTCTCCCATATAATTATTTATTTTTTAAATTTGTGTGATGGTCATGTGTAAAATAATGATTTTGAAATCAATTTTCTTTATTTTTGTGCATTTTTAATATATGTAGTTATTTTATCAAGTTAAAATTGAATTTCGTTCACAACTGACATCTCAATTAATGATGACAGTACGACGTAAGCAGACTAATATTAAATTGGGTTGGTCTACAATACATCAAATAAATTGGTCGCTGTCAATTTACTCATACAAAAAAACCACAGCATTTGCACAAAAAATTAACATTTATGATTTTCTACTACAATCGATCGATTTTTTCATTTGAAATAGAGATATCTTTTGTTCCAACATCTCATCCTTCCATAGCTACAATCTACACAAGCGATCGATAGTGCCACCAACAATCTTCAATGCGCAAACTGCCCTATTATGAGTTACAACAGAACATTTTTTTTTTTTTCAAAATGAGTTTGATACCGCTACACCTTTTTTCATCCTTTGAAATTTTTGACAGTGTATCAATGAAGAACTAAATTTTTGCCAATATACTAGCTGATACCGTACGAACTCCGTTTCGCATTAACTTTTAATGTGTGATTGTGTTTGAATTTTTTTTAAGATATATCATATAAAAAAAGTATTTATAAGCGACCTTTTGCTTGTCTCGAAAAAACACCCGTGTACGAATTTTCGTTTTGTTCAGATTCATAATAACGAAAATAATGTTAAAACAATCAACAGTTGAAATTAACGAATTATTTCGCTGTCAACTGATACCGACTTTGAAATCGTGTTGTAAAACTCCCCTGCATGAATTCTTGTCTCGATCCGATATGCAGTAACACAATTTTTGTAAAAACTTTAATAAGTTAACATGAATGACTTCATCACATGAGTAATAAAGCAATTATTTCATTAACATTTCACATTTCATAAGAACGACCCGTTTTCAGTCGTCGGAAACAAAGTTTGAAATTAAGAATCGATTTCCCGTCCTGCAAAACTCTCGTGTATGAGTTTTCGTCTTAATCCGATGCATAATAACGTAAATATTACAAAAACTTTGAATAATTAGTATTGATCATCCCTTTTGCCGATTCTTTGTCCAAAATTTAACATCTGAAATCAACTGCCTGTGCTGTAAAACTCACATGGGCAAATTTTCATAAAAAAAGCGATGCATATAATCACGATAATATCGCGAAAACAGTGAACAATTAGTATGGAATACCCCTTTTCCTACCTCCGATCCAAAATATGACATCTGTTATCGATTGTCTGTCCCTCAAAAATCAGGTGGACAAAAAATCATCCCAGTCTGACAAATAAACACGACAATATAAAAAAATCAGTGAAAAATTACTGTGAACGACCCCTGAGACAAAACACGACTTCCCAAATCAATTGTTTGCCCCTTAAAATTCCGGTTTGCAAACTTTTATTTCAATCCAATACATATTAGCATCAAGATCGAAAACAACTGTGAACAGTTAATATGGTCGACCCCTTCATTTAAGCTTTTCCACAAAATTTGATAGGTGAAATCAATTGCTCGTACTTTAAAACTTTTGTGTTTCAATTTTTATCTCAATCCGATGAATAATGACGACAATATTTCTTAAACAGTATTTGTGTTGACCCCGTTTGCCGCTTCCTGGCCCAAAATTTGACTCCTGGAATCAGTTGCTCGAGTCTTAAACCCTTCCATGTACAAATTTTCATCTAAATCTAATGTTCAACAATGTCGATATTGCAAATACAGTGAAAAGTGCACATGGACGACTCCATATGCCGACCCCTGACCATTCCCTCATGTGCAAATTTTCCACACAATCCGACAAAAAATAACGTCAATATTGCGAAAACAATATTTGTCTTGTGTGTACCTTCAGAAGGAGATATCCGAAAATCTGAAAAAATTTTTCGTCATTCTTGGTCCTACTCCTAGCAAAATTTCAGCAAGATTCGATAAGAAAGTGTTTTTTTTTTAATAAATTGATAAAACTGCTGGAAGTCAATCAGAGTTGGTTGACTTTCAGCGATGTATTTAAAAATTCTCCCCCTCGGAAACAGTTGCAGTAAATCTAAAATAAATGAGCTATTTTCCGAATTGAATTGATGGATGATCAATCAGCGACTCTTTCTCATATCGCGATCGAGAGCAGATATTTTTCAACTTTCAATTTCCATCACCCGCCTGATTAGGTTAATTAAATGATGGATCAGCGAGTTTTTCGTTCCATGAAAAGAGCTTTTTATCGTAGACTTTTGCCATCCGTCGACGGATGGCAGTTTGCTGAAAAGACAGAGCCGTCCCTCTCTTTAGCCCCGCTTCACGATTTAAGCCCGGGTACCATAATCCATCATAATCGATTAAACACGGTGAAAGCATAAATTTTATCGTGTTTAAGCATCACCATCTCCCAGCCACCCCCGCACGTAGTCGACACGCAAATCTGTTAGACCTTTGGGGGTTTCGAGAATACGGCAAGCTACCCTGCTAAAGGCAAGCAAACGCCAAAAAACGAGACATGACACCGCGCCTCGGAGGGATGCTTTCCAGCTCAGGCACTTGCGCTAGATGGCGTTCCTGTTCTGCTGCTGAGCTCGCTGGGGTAAAGTTTTCGTTTAATTAAATTGCTCAAAAATTGTTTTAATTTGATAACAGAAAGCGTTTTCTCCGCAGTTTTCGGTCCAGTCAGGCTTCCAGAGGAGAAATATGTAGATGTACATGGAAGATACACAGAGGGCCTCGAGGATGCTTCCAGGCAGAGCCGTGAACGTGTCAGCGCAAAATGAGTAAAAATTAAAACGCATCATCATCATCGTTGTCGTCATTGTCGAGCTTCAGTTGACACCACCGGTTGAATAGTGGTTTGGCGAATAGGTTTTTTTGTAAGTTTTCAACTTGAAAAACAAATAATTCAGAAATGTTCCACAAAATTTCAAAAATATTTAATATAAAAAAAAATTACGAATAGCAAACTTTCTAAAGTCCAGCATCATTCATAGAAAGTTTAATTTTTTTCCAAATCATTATTCCCACTGTGCCATCTGCTGACTCCTTCTGGACTATCGAGGTGAATACAAAAATATTAAGCTTTACCGGTAGGAAGTTCGCCGTCTCGACTGTTGCTAAAGGGGCTCGAAAAAGTGGGGCCAGGGATATCGTTAGGAAAACCTTGTCACTGGCAGAGCCGTCAACAGCACGTAACCTCAACGTCACAGTTTAGTGGATGATTTAGCAGAAAAACGCAGTGCGAGGAATAACTTAGTGTTCTGCCGGGGGACTTACGATTGTTGATACTCCGCTAACAAGGCATTGGACAAGTTGAGATTAGGATAAAGAAAGAATGTTGAATAATTTGAACAAATTTGAACCTGTAAAACAAACTACCCAATAAAAATCAATAATGGATTAATCGAGCTTAGATTGTCACCAACATCTAATGATAAGCGATGTTTATCAGAACTTCTGATTTTAGTCTCTGGAGCCACCGTTTTACCTTTTTTTCAAATTGGGTTATTCTTGCCACTTCTTGTTAAATTGTTAAATTTCTAAAAAGAATATTTGGTTTTGAAAAAATTGCGAATTGAGTGAATTTTGCTAAAAAAATGTCATTGAATATATTTAAGTATGTAACTACAATTTTGGTAATATGGCGTTACTAAGCTTGAAATTTCTTAATCTCATCGAAAAAATGCACATGAAAACCAAGAATAGAAGAAAAGATCATAAAAAATCATTTTGATGACAAATAGTAGTAAAAAGATGATAGATGATAGATGATAAACGATAGATGATAGAAGATAGATGATAGATGATAGATAACACTAGGAAACAGCATTAAATGTTATGTTTTAAAAATTTATTTAAGAAAATTTTGGGGCCTTGAACTCTAATCTTTTGTCAGAATATTTTTCTATCACCTCTAGATTTCGTTTAAAAGATATAAAAATAATAACATCGCATTTATATCAATCTGCGAAAACTAATGAACTGGCCAACATTTTTATCCGGCGAGCCAAATTTTTTAAATAAGTTTTTTTCACGGGCCAAAAAATGGTTGTCACCGCCCCTTTTTTTAATTATGCTTTTAATATATGTATATTAAATTAAATTAAATCAATAAAATTAAAAAGGTATTCCAATTCATTTATTGAGATGAATGAATGAAATATCGAAGAAAATATGTAAATAAACAAAATTAAGGTATTTTTGGGAAAATTACTGTAATTTTAAAAGATTTAAAATTCAAGAGATTTTTAAACCTTCATCATCATCTTCACCTAATCATGTCCGATATAAATTATGCGTATTTATCATTTTGATGATGTTTGGTTTTTGTTTCTAGCCATAGAATAAATTTATCCGTTGAAAAAATTTTGTATTTGTTATCACAAATTCTGAATTTCTGTGATTTTACCCAAAATTCTGTGATCGATTTCTGTCATTGAAAAAGTTTAAACTTCATAGAAAAGTGATGAAAATAAATTAACATTATCAATCATAACATGATTATAACAACACAAAGCTAGAAATCCAACACTTATGTTGATCTCAAAATTTATAATTTTGGAAACACGTTAAAAAAAATAAGATACGTATGCCCCAGGAGTGATAAAGTGTCTTTAATTAACTAAAAAATTAAAATAAATAACACTAAAAATTAAAAAAAAATGTGAAATCTGTGTACATTTTTAAAATTCTGATTTCTGTGATACAGATAATGTGATGATAATTTGTTCATAACTCTGTGTAATTATAGATTTTCCTGTGAATTCGACAACCCTGATATAAGCACGTATGCAGATGAGTAATAAAAAAAATATGATTCGGTTTGGGTGAAAACCTCATTAAAATTATTTTCAAATTCCAGTATTTTCCGAATTTAGAGAAGTAAACGAAATCTTCTTAAACTTTTTAAGAAGTCAGTTGAAAGTCAGTCGAGAAAGTTGATCATTGGAATAAAAACAATATCTTTTTTTCAAAATTCTTGATAGTATTTAATATTTTCGGCGAAACAGTGCTCTAATTCCTCAAACGAATGTTGACCTTTATTCAAAAGCTGATGGAAAAAAAATGCAATCGCATATCTGGAAACAGTGCTCACAAATATGTTAGAAAAAGATCATAAATTCATTGATTCTCGGAAAAAGTCAATTTTAACCCTTGAATAATATGTAATTAAAAGTAGATGACATAACAATGAACCTTTTCAACAGTTATCTATCTATATAAAAAAAAAAGAATGTAAGCCTTTCTGAACCCTGTAGACTCGAAAACTACTGAGCCGATTAATGCGAAATTTATTAAATGAGAGTTTTTTGGGCCAGAGATGGTTTCTAGATTACTTTCAAACCGCCCCAATTCTCCGAGGACCTTATAAAATAAAATATGTCACAAGCTATGAAATTTTTCAGACATTTTCAATCAGATTTTCTACAACATCAATTTTCTACATCATTTCCACTGTTAATAAGCTGCGGGAGGATCCTTCATACAATTTTTCGCATAACACTTCAACTAAACAAGAAAGTGGAACCAAGTTTGGCATAGAATAAAACTTGGGTATGCGAAATCATTCTTTGTTAGTTTGAGGCCCCTACATGCATCCAGCGCAAGGTGGTTAAAAACACAGAAAAACTGATAGAAAGTCGATTTTTGAAGTGATCAAGATAATCTATCCATATATTTCACAGTGTTCCGACATTTTCAGGCTGCACGAAACCATGAAGATAATAAAGCTTAGTGCATTGAGAAATGGGACAGTTACGAATGCGTGTATCTGAAAAACCATTCGTTTGATCGAAATACTTTCTATGAAGGAAATGAAGGTAATCTTATGATGATTCATGAAAAAAAAATTATTCATCGGTTTTGTGTGAAAAACATCTACTTTATTCTTGGTATCTCCCATCGGCCGGCGTACACTTTTTCAGTCATAATATTGATCAGTTTTTCCAGCTTATACTTCGTCTAATCTGTATTTTAGGTGCTGCATTCTCCTCCTTCAATTTCTGCTAGTTTTCGGTCCAATACTTCTATTTTTGAAGAAACTAGGGACAATTTAGTGGATACAGCTGTTTCGAAATTAACAAAACTTGATTATTTTTGAGCCATTCAAAAGCGTTTCACATGAAATTTTTGCTGGAAAAATCTGTCAATAACGAAGTAAAACCATCCTGAGATTGAACATAAAGAATAATCAGTTAGTATAGATCGTAGGTTGCGAAGGGTATATAAAAGATTACTCTTTTTGGGCTTTTAAAAACAGCGAAACCAAAGCTTTCGTTATAAAATTTGTTATACTTTTCCACAGGAGCAGAATTTTGACAAATCATTATATTTTATACACAACAACCAGCAAATACAAACTTTAATCTGCTAGGGACCTTGCCACGAGCAGACATGGTATAGAATTTAAACGATGGAATTTGTTTGAAATAGGGTTTTTCATAAGTTTTGTTGTTCATCAGAAATCATTTGTCTCATAGCCTCGGTACCGGCTATTCAGCATACGAGCTCTGGAACTAGCCAAAAATTAGCAAAAAAGGTTAGGTTTTGATGAGTTGTAGCTTTTGGCTTATCGGAGAAAAATTTCCGGGACATTCCAACGATCTACACTTAGTTTATCGCTTATTTAAAATTTAAAATTCTGGTATGAACCTTGACTTCCCAGATGACCCTAAACCGTAATTGCGGATCATGTGCTTCACCCCTATGCTTGATTTGAACTTTTTGGACATTTTTATCAGTGTTTGCAAACTTTTTCACTACTCTATCATAGTAAGTCTTTGAATAATCAACGGTTTTGTCAGCTGTCACTTTGAAAATGATGGATTTTGAAGAAACTGTGCAAAATATTTTTTTTTCTTTTTCTCTTGCATCTTAAATATCTCAAAAACACGTTAATTTAAAATTTTGGTAAAAAAGGCCTGATAGTACTTTTAACTGGCAACAAAATGCTGTCAAAACTTTGAATGTACGATTAATTATCAGTTAATGAGCTATTAGCAAAAGAAAGTGTCCCATTTCTAAAAGAACTAAGCTTTAGCCATAAGATTATTTGTTCAGGAGTCCTCAAGGAAATGTTAGGAAGAGTTTGAATATCGTTTAAGAACTACACTTTAATTTGCTTACATTGAATGACGAATAAATATATTTTTGCTAGGCATTCTTGCACCTAATTGCAAGAAAATTTGTTTGATCACATGAAGTTGACAGTTTTTATATGGAAGTAATTTTAAAAACGATGTATATATTTTTTATATTTTCAAAGTTCAACACGAGATAAAAATAAAACTTCACATAACTTCACTCTAGTTTTTTATTATATGATAGTTTAATGGCATTGCGGTGAACTCTAGTTTTTTGTACGATAGATTCCCACATTTCAGGACTGAAATATATTGCGAATTAGGCTGCTCTTTTTTAACCATTTTTGGAAAACGCACAGTGGTCCAATTCCCAAACATCTTGGCAAAAATATGTTTTCAACATTTTTGGCTCGGAAACTTACTGAAATTGATCAATAATCATTGTTCCTTTGAAAATAACTAATAAGTTTATATTAACTAAAAAAAATTTGTTTGAATTTTACCTAAGAATTTGAAAAAAAATAGCTAAATTAGGTGTTCCCGGTATTAAAATTTTCTAAAAGTTTGCTGTAAAATGTAGCAAATCCTAGAAAGATTCGTTGAAGCTAAAATCAACTAAAATTTATCTCAAAGAAAAATGAATAAAATCAGATTGACATAAATTCCAGATCTGGTGCACCTTCTTAATTTTTAATTCAACTGTATTCTTCTATGATAGTAAATATAACAATAATATGTTGGATTCAAGTTGCATAACAAACGATGTAAATAAAAAGAAAAAATCACAAATTTAACCCAAAATTTTAAAATAAATGTACTTAGGAGTTTTTTTCTTAAACCATCATTTTTTCTAAAAATGGTTGTTCTTATCCTCCCTCAAACACTTCATGTTAAATTTTTCTATCATTGAATATTTAATTTAATTATTGTTTTTCCATATTTCGTATCCATAAAATATTGCTTTTATTTACAAAAATTACTTTTAAAGCGATGTTCTTGAATAAATTTTCCAAAAATACTGAACAGAGGTCAAATAAGAGGAAAATAGTTTCAACATTCGAAACCGTTGGCAGCGGGAAGATAGGTGAGAAGTGGGTCTCTCATAAAATGTTTTGCATACCGTCAAGTGGGGCATCATGTAACACTTTCAACTTCAATGGCTTCCAAAAACTTAATGTTCACAGATTATCATACTGTTTTTACATCAAAAGTTTAAGGTTGACGTTGTCATAAAAGTTATTGGTTTCATCGGTTGTTTTTAAATTCACAAAAAACAAGCGATTTTCACCCTACTCGGAAAAAGAAGTAAGTTGCAATAAACTTGGTTTTTAATGCAAAATCATATAATAACGTTTGAAAATTTATAGTTTTTTACATACATATTTGTGATATCAAAAAGCATTTATCGCCAATTTCAGTTATTGTTGGATGTGTTGGAATTAAATTATACGTTTATTCTGTCAAACAAATTTCTAAGAGAGAGCAAAAGGCAATACATACTTTTTGGGGTAAAAAAAACCTATAAAATTAATGTTTTGATGGCAGAAGTTATGAAATTTACAAACGTGTGATGCATAACTAGCATTTTTCAGCATATGGAAACGAGATTTAAAAGGTGAATCTTTGATTTGCATGTTGATGCATTTTAGCCTAGCCTGGTAACTGAGTTTTAAAAATATTTTAAATCACAATATAAATTTTTTAGGTGATATCATAACGACAATCCGTCTTACTGGGTGAATTTTTTTTTGCTGCTTCGAAAAATGTAAAAATTTGTACATTTATATTTTTATGAATTTTCAATGAGAATCGAAAACTTTAAAAAACTTTCTCAGGTTGTGAGAAACTATGTATTCATCATTTTGTTATGATTCAATTTCTAACTTCATTGCATTATATTAAAATAAACATTGAATAAGTGTTGCATCGAACCCTGCTGTTGCATGATGCGCCGTTTAACGATATCTGAAAAATGAATCGAGCAAAGGGAAACTAATTTGGCCAGAGAGGGTGTTTGGATGACGTTAAGCTTAATTGAATGAAGTGAAACATTCCCCTTCTTTGATTGGGAAGATTGAAAGCGGTAGTGGGGACTCATATACTTTTTTTACATTATTCGAGAACTAAACAATCAAATGGAACCAATGGCATGGGAACCATAGCATGGGAGAATATTCGGGTGCAAGAAATCTTCCATTGGTTTGAGGCCCCTCTCTACTTCCAGCGGGAAAAATAAGGGCGAGAAGATATAAAAAGGATAGGACGTCTCCCATATAGTTTGGTTTGGGAAGATATATGGGGGCTAAAATTGTTATAATATAAATTTTGTTTTCACCTTCAGTAGAAAGATGTGAAAGAGTGAGTGGGTCATTTGTTTCGAAAAATGTTTTACCGACTATTCAAGACTCCCCTTTCCCCCGTTTCCAATGAAACGATGACAAGGGTGGTTACTCCTATAGACTGTTCCGAAAATTATGAATTCACTTTCTTCATTAAATAAAATAAAAGAAAGCTTCTGATTTGTAAAAGTGCTTTTGAACTACCAACATCTTTCAATCCTATATTGAAGAACAACTGAACAGAAATTTTTGATGACAGATTACTCATAATAAACATTTAAAATAATAATATCATAAATAATAACGGTTTTCAAAGGGAGAATTTTGTTATCTTGATTCAAACTGCAAATGAAATTCTCTATCCTTTGATTCACCGGTAAATAGGCCAATTGGAATCGGTGCTACCAATCTCGATCAGAGATATATCCATTAGAAATCCATATTCAACAGAGTAGTCAGGCCCCGGGGAAAAATGGCGAACAGAGACGACGACGTATCCAATAAACACATTTTCTCAGCGGCTGCAGTTCGTTGTTGTTTGCCTTTCGGTCGGATCAAGCTCCCGATTAGCCTTTGATAACCCTCCACTAAAACTCATATCCAAACGTAGCAAACACACCCACACAAGCCACAGTTTAGCTAGTAGTTGGAACAGGAGCACTGAAGAGTTTCCCAGTTATCATTGCGCATACGGACATCGGACACGCCAACATCGACGAGCAACGTGTTCCCAATCAGCGAACGAATGGATGGGTCCGGAAAATCTGGAACATGACCTGGAGCCAAATTTGGATATTGTTGTCCTATCGACCGGGTTGTTGTTTCACGATGATGGCTTCGATGACACTCGATTTGACTGAGGAAAGAAGGATGAGCGGACGGCGGAGAAGAAATCGCTAGTGGGTGTCAAGGCTCCAGTAGAATATTCGAAAGGACACACCACGTGTAGCCATCGAAAAAGAGCAGAAGGGCCCGCGCAGCAGATAAACGCTTCTGTTCTTCCATTATTGCTTGGGTTTTGTTTCGGTTCTAATCGACAACTAAACGAAACGGACGGAAGGAAGTGTCCATTGCACTATTTTTAGGATATGCCTTTGGGGCAAGTTTTTATTTTGCGTTAGGCCACTTGATTTCACACGAGGATCTGTTGATCCTATGAAAATCTAATGGAACTAGAACAGCGTGAAAAAAGTTAAGTCTAAGCGTTGGAAATGAAAAAAAAATCAAAGTCTCACTGAGATTGAATATATGCTAACAGGAATGAATGTTAAGAAATCATTGGCAAATGATTGGAATTGATTCCAAGCAGTTAGACATCTTCGAAGTTTTTTGTGATGATTCCTTAGGCCCATCTAGGTCCTTTCTCTATCCATAGTTCAATATGTTTAGTAATAAAAAACATACAATCAAGTCAAATTTTCTATGGTGATGAGATAGATATCAAAGGAAGTAAGTACATAAACAGTAAACATTACGAATTTTTTCTCGCGGCTTCCATCACGTGTAACTTTTTTGAAACAAAACGAATCGTAATGAAATTTCAACACTGATAGAGGAAACATTCCTCTACAAAGTGCTGTCAAAACATTCCAGATCCGACAACTAGGAGCACCATGGTAAAATTAATAGTGCGCCCAGATTTGTCGTGATCCATGCTTTAATGTAGCTGAAGGCTGTTTTGGACTTTGTATTCGTTCAACTAGTTGTTTTAAAGTTGTTTTAAAAGATAATGCATAATATCCTCTACAGTATTGGAAATGCTATGCATTGACCAGTTTTGATCATCATCATAAACCGCATTGAACAGTTGAAATAATTTTTTTTTTCTAAATGTTGCCATTTCGCAACCATCTTTAATGATTTGGAGGGAAAAATTTGATGTATGACTACTAAGAAATAAAACCTTTTAACGTTTTGTCGCCTTAATAGCTGTTTTCTTAAAACAATCCGAAATACTTTTAAACAAATGTTGTATGAGATGAGTATATTTCCTTTTTTTTAAAGAAAACTTAATAATAATTTTATTTTGGCTTTTTCCGTCTTGGATGTAGATAAAAAAAACTGGTCGAAATGTCGGGTATTTCAAAAACCACCGTAAATCCAAGACCGAAAAATTCAAAATAAAATTACTATATATCATTCTCGGTCGAAAACATAAACCTAAGGCTATGATCATTTAGTATCCGGCCACTTTATTTCGGTGATAGCTACGTTAATAGAGCTCGGATATGCACAACTTTAGTAGCGTTTTGTTGGTTATAAAAAAAGACTATCTTGCCTATTTTTGATAGATTTTTAAGCTAACGTGTGTTTGAGATATTTACGATACAAATAGACATGGTTAAAATAATTTTGCACAAATTTGCTCCTTTTACGCATTTTGCGCCTCGAAAATTCTTCATTGTTGAATTGAAAGCTCATGAACTGTTGATTTTTTCTGTTTTTTTTTTTCGGGCCAAATGGTTAAGAAGTATGAGGAGCCACTCTAGCATCCACACGAAGTTCAAACCAACCATCGGAGTGCAGCCTTTGATCTTAAATATGGTAAAAAGTCTATGGTTATTGGAGATAACTGAATGCAGACTCTTTAAATAATGCAAAAAATCCATTTCCGGCAGGCAAAAAGTGTTGCCTGACTAGAAGACACCAAGTAAAAAACTAATAATAGTCAGTTTCAAAGATCGCAATTTGTGCATCCGGTTTTTACGCAATATGACAGATGTGTTCTGATGGACAAAAAAATTTATGTTAAAACCACTCATGAAAAGGCTCCAGCCAGATTCCAATTGCTTTTTCCAGGTGAGTTTGTGTAAAATGTCATGATTTTGCAAAGATTTTGCTTCTGAGGTAAAAAAATAAATCAATACATGACTGAAAAAAGTGTGCAAAGATTAAACAGAGATTTTATGAAAAAGTTTCGTAACTTTCTTGAAATCATTGATAATTTTTTTTTTAATTTGTACATTAAATGTCATATTAACACCTTCATTTCCTCCATTGAAAGTTTTTCGATCAAATGAATAGTTTTTAAAATACATACGTTTGTAACTGCCTAGATTCTCAATGATCATAGCCTTAATCAGAAAACTAATTTGAACCTTTTGTCAGTTTAAAAAAGATTCTATTTATGCAAACTGTAGAGAAAAAAATCTTTACTTCTCGTCGATTACAATGTGGTGGGAATTCCATATTTTCAAATTCAAACCTTTGATTAAATGAGAAGTTTATCTTTTTGAAAAACATATGTACTATCGCATAATTAGGTTAAGACAAGAAAAATTTCATGACCAGTAAAAATATCCATCCAGAAAACACCAATCATCTTTAAAAAAAATACTGATAGAATCTTATTTTCCACACATATATCATCCTTGGTTAAATAAAAAAATCTCATTTTACTGTGATTCTGACGACTTATCCATCAAATAACTTGACATGATTTATGATTCAAAAATCGATAAAAAGATGAAAAGCTCAATATCAATCAAAGAGATATCAATAGTGGGAAAGATCACATGCGGGGATATACATGGTGTTTCCATAGAGGGTTTCATCACATTCACCGTGGTGAAATTGGCTAACGCGCCATTGTACTGAAGCGGAGATTGCGGGTTCAAGTCCTGCTGGTGAGCCGTTGTATCTTTTTCGAAAAAATCATAATATTTAAGGCTCATGTTCTTTCTTTCTTTGATACCTCGTTTCTCTAATACTTTCCATCACCTTCTAAAATCGAAATTTTTCATCGTTTTATCAAATTTTGAATCATCAGAAAGGATTATGTCCAGTCATTTGGTATTTGAGTCCTCAGAATTTCAGAAAATATGGAACTTTTGGTCACCCCATGATTCACAAACGTATATGTTAAACAGATGGGATTAAAGAATCTATCAATATGTGTTCTTAAAAAGTGAATGATGTTTTATGTATGTATATTTTTATTAGACCTTAAATTATTCTTCTCTTGGATTAAATATGCGATAGAAATACATATTTTCCAAAAAGGTGAACTTCTTATTAAACCAAAAGTTTGATATTAAAATATAAAATTTGCATGCATTTGAACTCGACGACGAGTCAAAAGATTTTTGTTTTAAGTACCATTTTGAATCGATATTTTTTTTAAATTTACAAAAGATTAAGATTATGATTTCCATTGAAAAAAGGAATAAAAACATTTAAAAAAAACCTATGGATTGTTTTAAGAAAACAGTTTTCATCTTGATCGCAACAAAACGTCAAAAGGACAGTTTATTTTCTTGATAGTCATAATTACTATTTTCATCTCCTTATCTTATGAGTTGATAACAAAAACAAAACTTTAACGAAGTGGCAACATTAAGACTAGAAAAAAAGGCAACTTTTAAACGGTTTTACGAAAACACCTCCAGTTAGGCAATTTCAGAATCATTAGTGTAAACGAGATTCATTACATCAAAAATGCGAATATGTTACCTTCTAGGTGATTCAGATTTCATATCTATAATTGAAGTAACTGGTGAAGTAATTAAAAAGCATTTAGTTTTGAGCGTCAATTTAATTGTTTTAACTCCTGGAGAAAGAAACAATATTCAATTGGGAACGAATTTCAACAACAAAAAAATCTAATTTGAACTCAGAATAATAAAAAAAATGATGGAAAGCAGAATTCTGGGTTTGTTCAATAATTGACAGTGGTAAGAATTTAATTTTTTTTATTTATAAGGTTTCTTGCTGGTCTGTTTTTTAAATTATTTATAAATTTTCCTCTTTATTGTTTTTTTTTTCAAGCTTTATATTTTTGTTGATATATATTTATTCTTTTCCTTTTACAAACTGTTGGCTATAGAATTTGATTTGCAGTGTCATAAAAAAAAATTATCCTCTCAAATAATTATTTTTGCTGGAACATTAACATAAGTTAAGTTTTTTAATTACAAAAAACTATTGTTCTACGTAAAACGTTATCGTGGAGATGAAATTTAAAAAAAAATCCAAAATGGCTAAACCATAGGGGTAAAAGGAACTTAATTTTTCAGTAACTTTTTCTGTTGAGGGTTCGTACGAAAATCAAACAAACAACGTATTTGTCGATATGTTGTCGATTTTTTTTTCCAAGAAGTTCTACCTTCTACCTTATCAAAAATTCAAAAATCTGGATTGAAAAAGAGATTTGAATACCGGAATTAAGAGGAAGCTGCCACTCGCATTCTAAATTCTAGGAAAGCGTGTTTTGTTGAATGAAATTACAAAGAAATTTCCAACAAAATTGCTTATAGTCATCTCTATACATCAACAAAATTTGGAAAAAAATACAAAATAGAACTAGAATAATGAAAGAAATAATCTGCCCTTTAAAGAAATTTTTTTTTAAATATATAAAAGGTTATAATGCTTGTAAGACCTTTTCTAAAAAAAATTGTGTCTTCTGGAGGATATTGAAAAAATGACCGAATTAAACACGAATTGGCATTTTAGTTTGTAGTTCTTCAACGTTCCTTAAATATAGTATATTCCTGTTGACCTACAATGCATTTGATGAAAAAACATATAAAAATCCCAGTGGGAGTGAAACAAAATGTGTCAAACTAAGACATTTTGAAAAACACTGGCACAGAATCGATAAACGCCTTGAGAAACATGGTACAGGTGCAAACACCATGGTAAACGCCTGTAAAATTGCTCAAATATGTCGC
Source organism: Uranotaenia lowii (assembly GCF_029784155.1). Lineage (NCBI taxonomy): Eukaryota > Metazoa > Arthropoda > Insecta > Diptera > Culicidae > Uranotaenia > Uranotaenia lowii. The sequence continues at coordinate 94,506,643 of NC_073692.1, forward strand.
TTAAGTGCATAATCAAAGCTGGGCAAAATTTGACAATTTTTTTTTCAAAACTTTTTCAAGACAAGACGTCATTTTTTTATTATTTTTACTAAACTTTCACCACAGTAAAAGCTGCTCATTTTCTTTTTTTTCCGAATAGTTAGTCCATGACCAATTTTTAATGTTCAAATTTTCTCTAGGCCATAGCTTTTCATGTCAAAAATTTTATAAGTATGGATTGTAAAGTAAACATGATTTGAAAATTTGTGTTTAAAAAGTAAGTTGTAAAAATTATATGCTTTTTCTTTTTTTCCGATTTAAGTTATCCCGTCTAAATGTAGGGTTGGGATTTAAGGTTTTGAGAAAAACGACTTTTTTTACATTTGTTTAATCACAGCCAAGAAGCGATTTAGAAAATATTTTTAATGCTGTTTAAATCTTCATAATTTTACTTAAGTTATTTGAATTGACGCAAGCTCTTCGTCAGTGGAAACTGACGTTCGTTCTGATTTAAATAATTAATTAGTGCCAAAAATATGCTCTTCCAGTAACATGTTAATAATTTTACCGACCATATTGAATTTTAAAATTCATGAGCACATACCCAATGTGTCTGAAGCCTTCAAAAGCAAAAAAAAAGTCCTCTTCTTATCCGACGAGCTAAACTGGTCAAAAATCCAAATCCACCCGGAAGCGCCAAGATAGTGCACGAATTTTGAAACACTCCTCCGGGAGATTGCTAGCCGGCCAGTCCAGTCGCTTTCTGTCCTCTGTATGAATCCGACAGCTCAATAGAGAACATCCTTCGTTTGGCTCACTCCGGCCACTGGATGTGTTGGCATGGAATAAATTTAATTAGAAAAATCAACAGACTAATTTTTGGGATAACGAACAACGAGTTTCTCCTGGGGAAGAAGGGTTGGGGTTTAGGAATGTGAAACAATTTTTCCTGCTCTTCATTTCGTTGTGTTATTTCCTTTTATTTTTTCGGTTGCTGGTCCCGGACCTGGAAGCAATTGAGAAACTCGCACCGAATCGAAATAGTTTATTCCGGGTACTGGTGAATTGCTATCGAGAGGCCAATCGACACTGAATTTGTTCTGATGCCCTGGAGATGGAACAGCGCCATGTTTTGGATTGCCTTGCCAATTGAGTTGTGTAGGAATGTTTTGGGGTTTTTTGGTTCTGTTACGACATACATTCAGGCTCAGCTTTGTAGCAGAGAGGAAGTTTTAATTTTCAAATAATTGCTGTGGCTAGCTTCATTTTCGATGGAGTTGTTTAATCTGGAAGGCCGAATTTGTTTACAGAGCTTTATGAGCATCATCAAGTCTTGGATGGTTCGTTGTTTGTATTGAGGCGTGTAGTCAATTTTCTAGCTAAATCATTTCAAACATAGCATGTGGAAAAAGCACCCTAGAAGTGTTTGGCATCCTAGCAATTAAGCTTTAACCAAATTAAAACCGCTAAAAATTAAATAAAATATTTAAAAATAAGATAAAAAATTCTAAAACTTATTAAAACTCATCAAAAATTAATAAAAATACATGAAATGAAAAAAAAAAATCAAGAAATAACAAAAAACCCCTTAATTTTTGTTGGCTTAACACAATTCCCTACAAAACCTAAGAATCCCTTCTAACATAATTCTCTACAAAAGATTGTTAGAATTTTTTTTCCATTATGTGTTTCAGCTCAAAAGTTTTAAATCTGCCATAAATCGAAAAACTAAATAAAAAACTTCTATCATAGTTTCTTCTGACAGCTTCATGAGACTAAGCTTATTGAAATATTTCGTTCATTTAGAAGTAAAAAAAAATCAAAACAGAAACAGGAACAAGTGCTGCTTCCAGACTGTTGCCGAATACCTAGTATAAAATATGCAAATATTCACTTTTAACTCATCCGACTTTTTCTCTCTTGATCCATTTCAGTTTTGCGGGAAGAGTTTCGACTGGAACCGCAGCACACCCGGGTGGCTCAGGGCGAAACCGTGCTGCTCGAGTGTGGTCCACCGAAAGGCGTCCCGGAGCCAACGGTCATGTGGCGCAAAAACGGCCAAAAGTTGGACGTCGAGAGCACCAAGCGGATCCGGATCGTCGACGGGGGCAATCTGGCGATCCAGGATGTGCGCCAGACGGACGAGGGCCAGTACCAGTGCATGGCGAAAAATCTCGTTGGAACTCGGGAGTCGGCGATGGCGTTCCTGAAAGTGCATGGTAAGTCTTTTTTCCGCTGATGAAAACGTAAAATTATATTGAAATTTTTATGAGACTAGTATTAAGGATCAAAACAATGACAAATAGAAATCTTCCGCTTGAAAAATAATACATTTAGAACTTCTACAACCCGTGAGTCGTATTCTCCCCAAGTCACAATTTAAGCTATATTATGGTCAGCAGAATTCCGTAAGAGCTAAAGCATAGATCGTCTTAAACCTGAACGCATTAAAACGGATCTATCTTGTGTAGGGATTAGGACTGGTAGATTAATATGTTATGCAGAGATAAATTTAAAAGACGGAACGGTATGAATGTGTGTGTCAAATAGATTGCGCGTAACCAGCGATGCCACATTTTAATCGGTATTTTCAAGTCCGAAAAAATCGGTATTCGGTATGAAAATTTCGAAAATCGGTATTAATACCGATTTGTTTTCGAACTTTTGAAACCATTTTTATTAAAATAATATTTAAAAAATTGCTATTTTGCTGATATCGCGATTTAAAACATGATATTTTCTGTTAAAAAGACAGTCCACTGCGACTTTATTGTGTTACTCACTCTAAACACTATTATCATTTAGTATTTTCATACTGAATATTACACAGGGGAACAGAATTTTTAGTGATGATTTTGAATCAATTTATTATTCTATATACATTAATGAATCCAGATCTTGCCTGGATGTTCTTGTTTCGGAAATGCAAAGTTGAGGAAAAAATTATTTCTACAGTTTTTATAATTTGGAATAGATAAGATTATAGCTATTTCTTACCACATTCAAGAAAGTTATTGAGTATTTTATATTATAGATCTTGGCTCATTTTAAAACTATGTTGAAGACTGCGAAACGATTTGACTTATTGATTTTTTTTAAATATCAAAAATTCAATTCTGATTAAAATTTCTCTAAAATTTCGTCAATATTACCGTTTTATGCGGTGTAGAAAAAAATAACGAAATCCAAACTTACATAAATTTTTTCTTTGAAATCAAAATTACTCGTGGTCTCCGGGAATGTTGATTGTTGTGTGAAACTCTTTATTTTTAAAATATTTGTAATGTTTTAGAGCTTTGACAAAACAGCACACAAATTTTAAAAGATTTTTTATAAGATTTCCAAAGTTATCATAAAACATCGGAGTTTTTGTGCTATTTAACAAGAGCGCATATACTTATCCTAAATTCCTAAATTTTTATCATACAACTGCAAGACATGATCTTTTTATGTCTTAAACTGCTATACTCCCAAATCTACCATGTAATATGATAATCAAAATTCAATCTCAAGATGCCAACAAAGATGCTTTCGAATACTCTGAGACTTGCTAGCTAAATAGGCACTAGAATTTTATTGGTTCAAAATTCAAAAAAAAAAGCAAAACGAAAGTTATAGTAGTATTTTGAAAAAAAAAATCTGTCAGAACAAAATTTTCAAAAATCGGTATGAAATCGGTAGGTTTTGCCAAAAATCGGTATTCGGTATATACCGATTCTTGGATAAAAATTTGCCCAAAAATCGGTATGAATACCGAAAAATCGGTAGGTGTGGCATCTATGCGCGTAACGTTGATTTCTAACGATTTTGTGAACCCGCTCCATCGAACACTTGAGAGACACTAAAAATGAGAAAAAACGAGAGTTTGACTACGGGTGTGTTGATTTTATCTCTAGCCGAATGAAAAGTTATGTGAGTGTGAATGTTTGAAGGAAAACCTCAGTTAAGAAACGAAGTTTGAAACGAAAAAATGCACTTTTCATGTAAGAAGTAATCAAAGCGGTATCGGATCTTGGTTTTATCATGGCAATTGTTTAAATTGAAGCAAAATGTATATCGTCCGGTCACTACATCTTGGAGCTTTGAGAACGAAACAAAAATGTTTTGTACTCAAATCGTAGGTTTTTAATTGCACTTTGAAGGAAAATAGTTAAAAAAATATTCCGATGTGGTTTTGATAAAATTTAGAACTAATCGTCGAATACCACTCATCATAGTTTGGACACCCTGTTTGCTGGCTTCTGTTACTTTATTTCTTTCCATAGGATATCATTTGCCTCTGTATTCAGAAGGCTCGAATAAAGTACATAGTAAGCTTGGATGACATGATCTAAAAGATGCGAAAATAAACAAAGATGCATGGTTAAAGTTATTTTTAAAAAGTAGGTACACACTTGAAACACCCACCCGAATTGACAAAACCTTCAATTCAAACATTAATGTAAAATAGTTGTATCCAATCTACGTAAGACTGGAAAAAGAAACCAAACTTGCATGTTTGTCACTAAGTTACTGTGAAAGCAAGCAAATACTTGCTAAGTAAACACTAGGCACCTGAATTTGAGATCCAATATTGGAGAATTTTGTCGAATTATTCTAAAGATAAGCAAGAAATACTAAGACATCAGCAGCAGCGTTTACGAAATTTTCGTGAAATTACTTTTGGAAGTTTAGTGGAGTTGTGTTACTGAGTTTATTTGGTGAAATATACTACTTTATGTCGATATTGAATAACAACCTACAAAATCATCGTGAGGCGCAAATCAACAAGCTGTGCCTGTTTCTCACACATCACAAACAGAGCAGCAGAATCCATCTACTTGAACCAAAACCGCTCGTAATGTCAAAACGAAGTATTTCCGTATCACCTCATTCTGCGTACGCAGTCTTTAAGAAGTCACACCGTCTCAAGAAAAAGTACGTAATCGGTTCCTTATAATCAAGGGTTTGAAGAACCTCTTAGCTGAATGAAACTATGATTTCAAAGTAGTCGAAGATTCCTTTGAATTCAGCTACAGTATTTGAAAGACCCAAATACTAGTATTTCACTAGCTACTTGCTAGCATCCTCAGTGGGTTATCGACTGAAGAAAGTGTATCATTTCCCTCCCTTAAATTGTCCAAGCTAGGTAGCTCTGAATTATTTGTAGGTAGAAAGAACCTTCGAATGCTCGGCAAATGTGCCGTTGTCAGTTTCTTGGGCCTACCTACCCTTTTCTGGGTGTTGTCAGGTAGATCATTATTGTTACCCGCCCTGTTTTGGGCGTTGTCAGGTAAATTATATTTCTTTTTACCTAAGAACTTGAACAGCCAACTATGACCTGGTCCGTTGTCTCCGTTCAACAGATTAGCTGAATTTTGATTGAAAATTTCAATACTTTCCGCTACATCTAACTTCAGCGAATTACTGTTCAACGATCGAAGTAAAGAAATATTTTCTTGATCGATCAAATGGCCTGTTTCACAGATGTGTAATGCTACTGAAGATCTAGGATTCTGTGAAGGAAGAACTTTTTTCTTCGAATCTGATTTGGCAATTGCCAAATGTTCTTCGAATCTATCTATTAACTTCCTTTTTGTTTGTCCAATGTATACCTTATCACAGTCAGAACAACTGATCTTGTACACACCGGATCTATGCAGAAGTTCCACCGGATCTTTTGTTGATCCTAAAATCGATTTCAATTGATTATTGGAACTACTGAAAACCAATTCAATATCAAATTTTGTTAACTTGGATCGTAATTCAAGAGCATTGAAGCTATTAAATTCCATCGATCTCCGTTGAAACTCGTTTTGAATTGGAGTTAAAGTAGTAAAGGATTTTCTCTGAAGGATTTTTTGTTTTTGTTGATGATGGCTTGAATAGAACTGGATTGATATCCATTCTTATTAGCCGTTTGGAAGATATATTGAAGATATATTCTTCCCCTTCTTTTGAGAGAGGAATCGAATTCATTCTGTGGATCATATGATGGAAAGCGGCCATCTTATGTCCGAATGAATGATTAGAGGTGCTCGGGATGACCCTCATAGTATTGGTTGGTTTCCTGTAAATCTCAAAATTGAAAAGATTTTCTTCTCTCTTTATAAGAACGTCCAGGAAAGGGATTTTCTTATCCTCTTCCACTTCACAAGTGAACTTGATATTCTTATGTAAACCATTTATGGCTGTCAGAAGTTCCTCAAGAAAATCTTTGTTTACTACACAGAAAATATCGTCGACGTATCTCCACCATTTTCGGGTAGTAAATCCTGCTTTTCAAGAGTTTCCTCCAAATGAGCCATAAACAGTTCACAAAGAAACGGAGACAACGGGTTTCCCATTGGAGCCCCTTTTGTCTGTCTGTAGAACAGATCCCTAAACTTGAAATATGTTTGTCCCATACACAAGTCAACAAGTTTCTTTTAGTTTCGCACTTTTAGTCTCCAAGCGCTGCCACTATGTTGTTGAAGCAACCAATCCTCTAACAGGTTAGAAGCTTCTTTAACTGGGACGCTTGGAAATAGTGCTGAAACATCAAATGAAACCATGATGTCATCCTCATCTATGTTGCCTGAGGCTTGAAGTCTCTTGACAAATTCCAGAGTGTTAGTTACCGATCTAGTTCTAAAAGGTTTTGGCATCCTTTTGAACTCTTCTAGTAACCATTTTGCCACTTTTTCTGTGGGTGCGTTTACACCTGAAATTATCTCCCTCATTTCAGCTTCAATGCTCTTGAATTTCGATCCAAGTTAACAAAATTTGATATTGAAATGGATTTTAGTAGTTCCAATAATCAATTGAAATCCATTTAAGGATCAACAAAAGATCCGGTGGAACTTCTGCATAGATCCGGTGTGTACAAGATCAGTTGTTCTGACTGTGATAAGGTATACATTGGACAAACAAAAAGGAAGTTAATTGATAGATTCGAAGAACATTTGGCAATTGCCAAATCAGATTCGAAGAAAAAAGTTCTTCCTTCACAGAATCCTAGATCTTCAGTAGCATTACACATCTGTGAAACAGGCCATTTGATCGATCAAGAAAATATTTCTTTACTTCGATCGTTGAACAGTAATTCGCTGAAGTTAGATGTAGCGGAAAGTATTGAAATTTTCAATCAAAATTCAGCTAATCTGTTGAACGGAGACAACGGACCAGGTCATAGTTGGCTGTTCAAGTTCTTAGGTAAAAAGAAATATAATTTACCTGACAACGCCCAAAATAGGGCGGGTAACAATAATGATCTACCTGACAACACCTAGAAAAGGGTAGGTAGGCCCAAGAAACTGACAACGGCACATTTGCCGAGCATTCGAAGGTTCTTTCTACCTACAAATAATTCAGAGCTACCTAGCTTGGACAATTTAAGGGAGGGAAATGATACACTTTCTTCAGTCGATAACCCACTGAGGATGCTAGCAAGTAGCTAGTGAAATACTAGTATTTGGGTCTTTCAAATACTGTAGCTGAATTCAAAGGAATCTTCGACTACTTTGAAATCACGTAATCGGTTAACACAAAGTGTATTAAACCGGAATAAAACTCTGCATGACCATCTGCATGCTGCATGCAAGTAAAAGAAGGCAAGATTGACACCACGAGGAGGTACAAGATTACCACCACGAATGCCAGTTTCCTAGCACCAGGCAGGACAGCTAGAATTTTCCTAGAGACGGACGACTATCCTGCGATCCAAATTAACCCGTTCACGGAGTCATCAGCTTCATAGGTAAAACCTCAATGTTTTGCACCCTCAGGTGAACCTAATGCTAATCTTATGTTAATATAGAAAGCATTGGTACCTGGAAATCGCCTAGCTTAATGCATGCCCTATCGGAAGAACAGCAACATAACAGTTCTCATCGCAAACGTCTCAAACGAGGGCCTTTAATGTAGATGCCGAATCGACGCACACAGGCGCACCGGAGGATCTAGTTCTGCAACTCAACAGAACACCAAGACAGGCGACGATACTCGAGCAGTAAGTAGACGAGATTTAAAATATTGGGTCGATTTAAAATATTGGGAAAAACGAGAGTGATTACGGTTTAGCCGCATCGAAAAGTGCAAGAAAGTTGTAGAGAATAAGATGAAGAATAAGAAAATATCATCAAAAAAGAAATTAAAATAACTTCTATATAAAAACCATTTTAGTCATAGGCGTTGTCTGTGAACATTATGACATAGAACCAGTCAGTGACTTAACTACTACCAACTCGAATAAATAAATACGATGCGAGAGAGATATCACTCATCAGAGAGGAGAATATATTTTGAAATGAACGATTGTGTGTGTGATGTTAAAATTGATAAATAAAAATACTCTCTCATCTCTCAGAGAAAAAGAATGCGAATGGATTCCTGTTGATAGAGTATAATAGTTGTGACGGACGGTCGATCATTTTGAACGACTGTTTTTGAAGAGGAAAGATCGATAAAAAATCCTGTAAAAAAGTGTCATGCGATCCACCGGACTCGGCACAAGTGTCGGAGAATACTTGAAAGCGAATTCGAAAGAATCTGGTATTGATGGTAATTGCATGTGATCGAGAAAGAGGCAGATTTTGATAGTGGTATTCTGTCCAAGAGTTTCTGTGTTTGGGTTTTCTTCGATTTATTAGCCGGTGCCGAGTCCTGTTGGAAAACCCAATCCCTGGAACCAAAATGTCGACATGCCCAGGGTTCGACGACATTCTGTAGAACTAGTTCCCGATATGTATTTTTGTTGATTTTCACTCCTTCAGGGACAAAAACTAGCGGAGTCCGGCCATCACGGGTGATTCCGGCTAAAACCATCACGGATGCTGGTTTCTGTCGCCGGATGGCCGTCAGCAAGTCGGCATTGCTTCGTGGTCTGTCTGGCAACCAAACTCTATCGTTCTGCTTATTCACGAACTGCTGTACGGTGAAGAGTTTCTCGTCGGCTCGGTCTGAAGTTTATCTTCCAGGATCCGACGGAGACTTCGATCCGATATGTTGAGATCCTCTGCCAATTTAGTGGCACTACAACGAGGATTTCTGTCAGGCGGTTCTTGACGATCTTCGCCATGGCAGGTGTCTTTCTGCACATTTCTGCACATACTTATGTCGGACAGCTCAAGAAATATGTCCTTCTGCCGTTTGCCAGCTAGGAACAAGGCAATCACAGCGCTACGTTTCGGTTCGAGATCCATTTTTCCGGATAACACCTGATTTCAAAAGTAACACTTTAATCCAATGCATTGGAATGATATCTACACTCCCGGCCAAAAGTTTGGGGTCACCCCTGAAAAAACATGTAAATTTGGTTCGTCCATAACTTTGTCATTTTTTAACGGATTTTGGATATTTTAAGCTTATTCGAAAGGCAATGAGTTATACTTACTTCGTAGGTATTTTGTTAAAAATTTGTATGATTTTTTTTCCTACCTAAAAATCATCTAAATTTGCAAAATTTTTCGAAATTTCCACCTAATCTTTATACCCAATTTTCTCATAGCTGAGTGGGTCAAATTTTTAAATTGAAGTAGCATTAGAACACCTATTCTATACCCTTTGTCAGATTTTGCATAAAATTTAAAGCAAATTTATAATTAATTAAATAGTTTCTTTAGTCATCGGCCAAAAGTTTGGGGTCACCTTACAGTATGGTGTATCGGCCAAAAGTTTGGGGTCAGTGAATTTTTCCTATATTTTCATTCAAATCACTGAAATACTTCCCACAATTTTAATTTTTTATGTTAGGGGTTATCCATTAATTATGTCCCGCGTTAAGGGGGAAGGGGGAGGGGGAGGGGGGTTGAAATGTATGACAAGCCATACAAAAATTTTGGAAGTCCATACAAAAAATGCGACAGGGGGGAGAGTCAGTTGGTACAAGCACGGTATTCCAAGCTAAAGGTTAAGGTTTCGATCCAAGCTAAAGGTTAAGGTTTCGCAATCTAATGGTTTTTTTTTTCGGTTTGGATTGTCTTTCGATTGGAGCATAAGCGTATCTTTATGTTTGTCACGAAATATACGATTGAATGGTATGGAAAATAAAGGAAGGTAAATAACAACTGTATGACTATCCAATGTTCACTCAGCTCAGTCTCAGGCAAGTAGGGCGTGGGAAGTAGAATAAGAAGAATGTAATTGGAGAGATGATATGCGGAGTTTTCATCAATATCGAATATTCACCTCTATTCTAGTTTTCGATCGAACCGTTCGACTCATACAAAAAAAAGTTTTTTTGTATGAGTCGAACGGTTCGATTGAAAACTAGAATAGAGGCGATTATGTTATTCTGAGACCATGAACAATTAAAAGTAGCATAATTCATTACTCTTCTTCAATTTATTTCATAAAGTAATGTTAACAAAAAAAAAAAAAGAATTCATTTCAATGTCATTGTCAATGTCAATGTCAAAAACTATAATAAATAAGAAAGTATTTGTTTTGTAATTTAGAAGGTATCACTGAATTCATCTTAATGCTAGGAAATTTCAGTTTTTCAAGGATAGAATATTAACCTTAAAACTTGAAGACAGAACTAATTATTTCATATAGATGAAAACTACAGCAATTACCTTTCAAATAACATACACATAAACCACAATTGAACGAAAAATTGCAGTGATTTGAATGAAGACATAAAATAATCTGCTGACCCCAAACTTTTGGCCGATACACCATACTGTAAGGTGACCCCAAACTTTTGGCCGATGACTTAAGTAACTATTTAATCAATTATTAATTTACTTTAAATTTTAGGAAAAAAATTGACAAATGTGTTTCAAAGAGTATTGAATTAGGGCTCTAATGCTACTTAAGTTTAAAAATTTGGTTCACTCAGCTATGAGAAAATTGGGTATAAAAATTAGGTGTAAATTTTGAAAAATGTTGCAACTTCAGATGATTTTTAGGTAAGAAAAAATGCATACAAATTATCAACAAAATACCTACGAAGTAAGTATAACTCATTACCTTTCGAATAAGCTAAAAAAAATCCTAAATCCGTTAAAAAATGACAAAGTTATGGACGAACCAAATTTGTATGTTTTTTCAGGGGTGACCCCAAACTTTTGGCCGGGAGTGTAAAACAAAGCGACGAGCGGCCGTTCAATACTGTTTCGGGTGCAACGAACTAATTACTGTTGAAGAAATATAGCAGTTCAATTGCCGGATCCTTTATTTTTTTTTTATTACAGATGGTTTTATTAAGGCATTTTACTTATAAAAATTTTATGTGCCGGGAGTATTTTTCCTAACTTTGGGTTAGTAAGAGGGGGGGGATACGGTAACTTGAAAATAAAAAAAAGGATACAAGGCCGGAACAAATTTCAAATCCTTCTTTTGTCACTCGAAGTTGGAACATCGCGAAGGGAGGACAATAAAAAATAATGCGAAAAACAAATACATGGGAATAAATTTCACGAAAGCTTGTATTCAACAAAGTTGCATACAATATCATTTTACAAAACCAAAAAAAAAGTAATTATTTTATCGAAAAATTCAATAAAATCAAAAATACAAAAGGTGAAATAACTTTATTTATTTCCCCCTTCGGGTTTTTGGATATTTCGAAGGGGGGGGGGGGGGGTGACAAAAGTAGAGATTGATATTGGTTCCAGCCTTATTAAGAAAAGATGACCAACCATATGTTTTAAGTAATTTAATGTTTTTCAGGAATGACCTCTATTGTGAAAAAAACTTGTATATTTGAAACATACCGTCAAACGGGGCATCATGCAACAGCGGGGTTCGATGCAACATTTATATAACACTACATTAAATCAATTTTTAATTTAATGTATTGTTATAAAGTTATCTTTTAATGATCACAAAATGATGATGACATAATTTCTCACATTTTAAGCTAGTTTTCTTAAGTTTTTCATTTTTATGTAAAATTTGAAAAATCGAGCAATAAATGTACAAATTTTAACATTATTTGATGCCAAAAAAACTTTACCCAGTATGACAGATTGGCTTGATAATATTACATACGAACTTTTCACTGGTTTCCTCATGTTATACCAACATTGTTGGTGTGAAAATATTTTTCGAACAATCACCCAATTTTTTTAAATAAATATTTTTAAAATTCCGTTAGGTGTCTGGGGTTAAATGCAACAAAATGCAAATCAAAGAAATACCTTGTAAATCTTGTTTCCATGTGTTGGGATATGAATGTTTTGCATCACGCGTTTGTAAACATTGAAATTTCATTCATCCAAACATTTATTTTAATGATTTCAGCATTTAGAATTTTCCGTAGTATTATTTAACCCCTAAATGTATGCAGCATCTTCATTTTCAGAAAAAATTTGAAAATTAGTTATTACAGACCCAAAAACTACTGCAGTTGGTGTTGTCTTGCGTAATGATCTTTAAGGCATCGCTAATATATTAAAAACTATAAATTTTTGTACGGGTTCATAAGATTTTTCATTGAAAACAAAGTTTGTTGCAAGTTACCCCATTTTCTAAGGAGGGTGAAAATCGCATGTTTTTAGAAAATTAAAAATAACTGAAGAAACCTATAATTTTTGTAACTACGCCAATTTGATACCCTAGCATCCTTAAAACTTTTGATTCATAAGGGGTAGGATTAATTGTGAACATAAGTTTTTTAGAAGCCATTGAAGTTGAAAATTGTTGCATGTTGCCCCAGTTGACGGTAACCAGGTAAAATTACAAACGCTGAAGTAAAATATGGTGCGGTAACGTATGATCCAATCATCGGTCAAATTAACAAATTTATATTTTTATTTCATTTTTATCACTGTTGTAAAATACATTTTTTTTTAAATAAAACTGACAGATTTGAAAAATAAATTCAAAACATCACAACAACAATTGACAAAATAAGCAAAACTTAAAGAAATTCGAAAAATTTGTAGAAAAGTAAACATCAATGACAGAATTGACGAAAATGACAAGAATGATGACATTGAAAAAATTCACCAAATTTCAAAAGATGACATAATTGACAAAATGCCATAAATTGATTAAGAGTTCCAAATAAAAAAATTGACTAAATTTAAAAAAATCTGTTAAGTTAAAAATAAAAAATTAAATGCCAAAAGTGTTAAAACCAACAAAACGACGACATTGACAAAATAAACTTGTTTGAAAAAACCAACGAAATTTACAAAATTGATTATACTCACAAAAAACAAATTATTTACATAAATGACAAAAACAATTTTTGAAATTTTTGTATTTTAGTTATTTTTGTCATTTTTGTCATTTTTGTCATTTTTGTCATTTTTGTCATTTTTGTCATTTTTGTCATTTTTGTCATTTTTGTCATTTTTGTCATTTTTGTCATTTTTGTCATTTTTGTCATTTTTGTCATTTTTGTCATTTTTGTCATTTTTGTCATTTTTGTCATTTTTGTCATTTTTGTCATTTTTGTCATTTTTGTCATTTTTGTCATTTTTGTCATTTTTGTCATTTTTGTCATTTTTGTCATTTTTGTCATTTTTGTCATTTTTGTCATTTTTGTCATTTTTGTCATTTTTGTCATTTTTGTCATTTTTGTCATTTTTGTCATTTTTGTCATTTTTGTCATTTTTGTCATTTTTGTCATTTTTGTCATTTTTGTCATTTTTGTCATTTTTGTCATTTTTGTCATTTTTGTCATTTTTGTCAACTTTTGTTATTTTGAAAAAAAAATTACAGCAAATTGTTATTATCATTTTTTTAAATGTTTTCAATTTTTATCAGTTTTGTCATTCACTTATGCCAGTTTTGTTTATAAGTTCATAATGAAAATTTAGTCATTCTTGACGGTTTAGTGAATGTTTCAATTTATTATATTCTCAATTTATTCAAATATGCCATGTTTGTCGATTTTGTCATTTTTGAGGATATCGATAATTTAGTCGATTTTCTCCATTTTAACTATTTTGTCAGTATGGTGTGTTGTTCAATTTTTTCAATTCTGCTGTTTTTGTTAATTTTGTAAAATCTGTCAATTCTTATCAAAATTTTCTTGAATTTTCTAGTTTGAGAATAAATTGAACATTGTACTCTGGGGTTTCCAATACTATTATATTTTTGAGGAAAATTTATCACAGCAATGGTAGTTTTCCTTTAAAATAAGGCATAGCCTGTTTAATTATATGGTTTATTCTCCATCTCTCTGATTTCTCGAAATGCTTACCACTAATTGAGCAGTCTGTTTTACCACTAAAGAGAAAGTATTTTTTTTTTAACTTTGAAAATGTTATTAGAATATCTTGATGTGGCAAATAGCGGAATGATTGGATTAAGGAAGAATGAGAGATTATTATTTGCGTGGGAGTGTCTTGAATAGAGTGTCCATTTCCCGGCCATTTTATCGTTTCCGGGAATCGGGAAATCTGCTGGCCTGTTTCCCGGGAATTCCTGGGATCCCGGGAAACATTAAAAACATGTAAAATATATGCACTTCGATTCAAATATACATAGCGTATCGAACTTTTCGTGCATAAAAGCCCATAATTTATTAAAAATTAACTCTTCATAATATTTTTAACTTATTTTAATCAAATAAGTTAAACTGTTTTCATCAATGATATATTAAAAACAGTCTATCGAACTATAAAATAACCTGAATAAGTCAAATGAAGAATTCATCCATGCAATTAGGGGTGGATTGAAGAATATAATTTTATTTGTTTGATTATTCCAACCATTTTTTGTTTTTCTGCACACTACATATTTGCTTTTCTTATTAAAAAAAAACTATTTATTCTTCCTTTTGAGGATTTGAAATTAATCTGGCTTTCAAAGTCAAAGGGATACAAGTACATGAATATTACTTTCGAGAATCTGTTTACCTGCTACGCAATTTTTCATAAATTTTTCGAACTGTTGTGGGTTTTCGTGCAATGAAAAAGATGTAGAAATACATATAATCTTTTTAAACTTATCTATATGAATATAAAAAATGTACCAAATGGCTGCAATATGTCTACTGCCACAGGAATCGGCATATTCTCAGTGAGTTTTGTATGACTACATTTTCAAAAAGAACAACTTACAGGCTTTTCCAGAGAAAGAATTTCATACATGTCGGGAATTCCCGGGAATGAAACTACGATTCCCGGGAATCGGGAATTCCCGAATTTTTCAAATTCCCGGGAATTCCCGCCCGGGAAATCCCGGGACGGACACTCTAGTCTTGAATCTATGCAAACGTAATAAGTTCTTTCCGATTTTCGACATTTTAGGAGAAAAGTAGGCTCTAGGTCCAAAGAAAGAGAACTCGCCCTATGTTATTTTTGTCTGTTTTGTAATTTTTGGGAATATTGATTTTTTAGTCGATATTGTTCATTTTTATTATTTTGTAAATTTGACAAGCTTGTCAACTGTGCTGTTTTTGTTAATTTTGTAAAATCTGTCAGTTTTTATTTAAATTTCCTTGAATATTCAAGACTGAGAATTATTTGAAAATTTTGCAATTGAGTGAACTATGCTTGAGCCTACACATAATCAAACATTGTACACTTATAAAGCGAGCCCATCACCTATCGTGCCTATGACGTCAAAAAAAATATGACGTCATGCAAAATATGACGCCATATTTTCGAAGGTGATGGAAAGAGTACAAGAAACATGAGCTATCAAAGAATAAAAGAACATAAGCCGTAAATATCATAAACTTTTCAAAGTAGATACAACGTCTTTTTCGAAAAATTTATGATATTACCGGCTTATGTTCTTTCGTTCTTTGATACCTCATGTTTCTCTAACTCTTTCCATCACCTACGAAAATGTGATTTTTTCACGTACAAAGATGTACCAAGCGATTTCATAACATCAGTATTGATGACGTCATATTTTTGATCCTCTTGGTTAGTGATTGCTGAATATTGTTAGCAAGCCATATGGATATGATTTTTTGGAGTTTAAACTATTTTGTGCTTCATTCTTTTTTTTTCATAGATAGTAGAGAAAAAAACCATTTTTTATAGATAAAAATCATTTTGATTGATCATCACACTTATACACACAAATACACAGACGTTATCAGTATTAGTTGAGCTGATTCGATACGTTCCTATAAAGATTTGGTTAAGACCCATAATTAATGATCTCTCAAATCGACCGATGACTGAACTTTTCTGTAAGAAAGACAAACATGGTAATCAAGTATAATTTCACCAAAATCAGTATATTATGCATTTGTCACCAAATCTATGGATTTGTATTGTTTGGATGGACAGTAGACCGCTGCACAAAAAGACTTTTTGCTCCCATATGTTTTTTCGATGCCTTTTGGGTCACCAAGAATTAGTGTAAAATTTGAAATGATTTGAGTTAGCGCAACGCGTTTCAATTTTGTATGGAAATTTGTATGAAAGAAGAAATTTTTGCACATTTAATCATCCAGAAAATTCAAGTAAACTTGAAATGAAGTTGGTCTTTAATTTTTGGTTTTGACTATTTTTAAGCTTCATTTTTTGGTAACACGACAAACAGCTAAACATTTCATGTAAAAAGTTATAACCATTTAAAATATAAAATTCAGAAAACATTGAAAAATATTCAAAAATGACAGCCTTTGCTTACTAGAGCTTTTAATAATTGCATGAAATGTTTTTGCAAACATTATATGAATTAATAAGTTCAATCGCTATGCAAAACCATTTTTTTAGATTTATTATTCTCATCCTACGGTTTCACAGCTTTCAAACAAGTAGTCAAAAACGCTAAAATTAAATAGATTAATTTTGAAAACAAAAATTTTATACAACATCGAATATCTTCTCTGGGTACAAGTTAAGTTTGTGCTTTGTTCACATGAAATGTATTGCAAGAATCAAAGAATATTGTTCATCCAAAGTTGTATTTTTCGAAACTCTCAGAACATCTTTGGCAATTTTTTAATGAAAAATTTTGTTTTCGCATACAAATTTCCATACAAAATTAAAATTCGTTGCGCTAACGCAGGACTGAATGAATCGCTTCCAAAATTTTTATTGCTATACCTGGTGGCAGCAAAAACAATCAAAAAAAATTTTGGAAGGTGTTAAAATTTAAGAATTTGAAATTTTCATACAAAGCTTGCAGCGGTCTAGTGGACAGGTTGCATGACTTCAGGCGAACATGCATCTAGTCACTCCACTTAGCGCTAGTAGAAAGAGCCTGTCGGGTCAGCAACTTTTGAGTTGTATCAAATACCAGCCAACAACATCTTCTGGACCTTTATTTAATTCTTCCTGACATCCCTCGGTAATATTTGTTCAAGACCTTTTCCATTTAAAGGAACTTACTTGATTAAATCAGGATCAAAGGAACATAATTTTGATTTGTTAATATTTTCAAAATTTTTGAAATGTTTTTATTATTTAAGGATTTATTTAGTCGAGTAAATTTTGTTGTATTGGATGATCGCTAATCTTTTTCCTATGAAAAATTATGGAGCTGGTTCAAAACGCAACAAGTCAAGGCAGCAAAATAACAGCACATACATTGATGAAAAAAAATGTTTCTTTAGAAACACATCAATGACAGTGAATTGGTATTCGTTTCTTTTCAAGAAATGGTACATTTAATTGAATGCGAATATATAAAAAAAGAAGAAAATAAATTAACTGTTTGAAGTCTTCCAGATGGATGGATATCCATTGTATTATTTTATTTATTATCTTCTTCCAGTCAAACCCTACCTAATCCGTGGACCACACGACTCCACCATCGTCGAGGGCCAATCGGTAACGTTCCAGTGCCGCGTCGGTGGGGACCCAATGCCCGATGTCCTGTGGCGCCGCTCGGCATCCGGCGGAAACATGCCCCTAGATCGGGTGCACATCCTGGAAGATCGAAGCCTTCGGCTGGAAAACGTCGTTCCCGATGACGAAGGCGAGTACAGCTGCGAGGCGGATAATGCCGTTGGGGCGATTTCTGCTACCGGAACGTTGACCGTAAATTGTAAGTGGTTTTTATTTAATTTAAAAAAAAAGTTAATTAACATTGGTTTTCGATAGCTCCCCCGCATCTGATTATTCGACCAGTGCCGCAGGTTGTCGAAGCTCCACACGACGCATCGTTCGAGTGCAAGTCGGAAGGTCGTCCTAAGCCGACCACTTTCTGGTCTATTGAAGGGAATCGGAGTTTGATTTTTCCCGGAAACAAACTTGATCGGTTTGAGACTTCGAGAACTTTGGAGGGACTGACGGTGTTGACGATCCTGCAAACAACGAAACAGGACAACGGCCTGGTGGTAGTTTGTAGTTCGGTCAATTCTGTTGGATCAGTTAGTGTGCGAGCGCGACTTACGGTTGCTTCGCAGGACGATCGCCCACCGCCAATAATTATCCTAGGACCTTCGAACCAAACTTTGCCGATGAAATCCGTCGTAGCGCTGCCTTGTAAAGCAGTTGGAAACCCGGTTCCAATAATTTCCTGGTATCTGGATGGGAATCCGGTGATGAACTCGGATCGAATCAACACAACTGAAAATGGAACGCTTGTGATTCAGAATTTGGATAAATCCACCGATCAAGGACTTTACACATGCGTAGCAAGTAGCCGAAGTGGAAAAGCCACCTGGAGTGCGTTCTTGAAATTGGAGAATCCGACGAACCCTAACATAAAATTTTACCGGGCCCCAGAACCCAGTGCCTTTCCAAGTGCTCCCGGTAAACCACTCGTTCAGAACGTTACCAACAGCTCAATAACCATCTCGTGGCTTCCAAGTATCAAATCTGGAGCTTCCGACATCAACGGTTATCTGGTGGAAGTTTTTTCGACCGATACTGTAAAAAGTTGGCTACCGATTCCTTACAAGCTGTCTTCCACTAGCTATACTTATACCCAAGTCAGTCAGGATGTGGCGTACACTTTTATCGTAAGAGCCGAGAACGATCAAGGTCTGGGCATCCCTAGTTTGATGTCCGATCCCGTGATGATTGGTAGGGATGTCAATCATGGTGAAGACATCGGACTAAGTGAAGCACAAGCTACCTTGTCATCGGGTAGCATCGTGAATTTATTGGAGGCCAATGCCTCCGATGCGACGAGCGTTCGACTGTCTTGGGACATCGTCAACGGACAATACGTTGAAGGTTTTTACATCTACTCCCGAAACGTTGCTAGCAACGGAACCTACCGAACACTGACTGTGCTCAATGGAGGTGGAGCATCGGCCTGTACCATCAACGGGCTAGATCGTTACACTGAGTACGAATTCTTCCTGGTTCCTTTCTACAAAAACATCGAAGGAAAGCCGTCGAACTCCCGAACTGCACGAACTCTGGAGGATGGTAACTTTATATAAATACATACTTTAGAAGGGTTCTGACAACAAATTTAAAATCATTTTAGTTCCAACTGCTCCACCTGTCAACATGGAAGCTGTACTTTTGAACACTTCAGCGGTTTTTCTGAAGTGGGAACCTCCAGCGAATCACAGTTTGAATGGTATTTTTCATAAGTTTTTACGAGGTCAACCTCAAATTTGACTTAAAATTTTTCTCCAAAAAACAGGAAAGCTTAAGAACTACCACATCATAATTCGTGGGTACGATGTGCACAACATATCGAAGGTGCTCACCAATATGACCGTCGATGGGGACTCTCCGAAGTTGTTGCTGGCAAATCTTTCGGCCGGAGTTACCTATTCCGTTAGCATTGCTGCTTCTACAAGGGTTGGAATAGGTCCGTTCAGTTCGCCTTCAATTCTCAGATTGGACCCTCATACCAAACGGCTCGATCAGGGTTACACTCGGTGAGAAATTTATTCAAAAACTTCTTTTAATGCACTTTAAACATCTTGACAAAATTTAGAATTTTTAAAAAATAAACTTTTATTTTAAACTTATTCCCAGTTATCCGATAAACCACGACTATTCGCATGACATTCTGACTCAGACGTGGTTCATCATTCTGCTGGGGTCGATCATTGCCATCATTGTGTTCCTGTTCGGGGCAACCGTCATCTTCCGGCGGATACAGTTCATGAAGCACAGCTCCCTCAACAGTATGCATGGTAAGTAATATTTGATAATGAAATTCCTGATCCGATAAACCACAACTATCAGCCCATCTCCACTCAAACTTGCACAGTAAACGAAAATTACCGAGTTCGGTAATTTTTTTACCGAAATCCTAACATGTGTAAATCGTTAAACTGTTCGAAAGTTTTTTCGGTAAAAAATAAACGAACATCGGTAAATTGATTCTTCATTTACCGATGTTCGTTTGTTTTTTACCGAAAAAATAACCGAACAGTTTAACGATTTACACATGTTAGGATTTCGGTAAAAAAATTACCGAACTCGGTAATTTTTGTTTACTGTGTAGCTCTTAATGTGTTATATGAATTTGAAAGGTTCCCAAGAACTTCGAGCTTACCAGAAATAACGCAAAAGACTGTTTGAAGAACATTTTGGCTGAATAAATCCACGAAAGTCAACCATACTTTCTATAATCAATTCACAGTTCACAGTATTAATTTTTTTTAACGATCTTATTTTACACGGTTTTATTTTAATCGGTTTTTTAAACGATTTTCTCGAAACAAGACGATATTCAAACTTGTTAAAAACATGCCCTGGACATTTCGCTTTTTTTCTAAACCACTTTTCGGCAAGGTTGCCGAGATCACAAAAAAATTTGTAATTTCAAATATTTTGAGCATATTTTCATCACAGAATCTGTGTCACAGAACACAGAATTTCGGGAATATTCACAGATTTTACAGATTTTTTTAATTTTATAGATGTTTCCAAAATTTTAATTTTAGATATCTATATAAATTTTGTTTTAGTTTGGAAACAAATGATAAGATTGGTAAGGTTAATTGATTTTGCTTGAGTAAAATGTAACAAGACCCAATTAATCGTAAACTGTCAATAAAAGTTAAGAAAACAGCGCCACAGAAAACCATGACAGAATTCTTTGGTAAAATCACAGAAAGTCAGAATTTTTTTATTCGCTAAAGCACAGAATTTTTTCCAACAACCTTGCTCTTTGGTGGTCTATTAATTCGAACGTAGCTTTTTGACAGAATCGTGGACCAGAATGGAAATTTAAAGACTCTGTGGAAATTCCGGGACAACCGTAGCAGAATTCATTCTTCAAAATAAAGCTTCCCTATTTAACTTAAATCACCTCAGAAGAGTCTTCCAGGTATGAAATTCTCGACTTACAGTCGTAATTGGCCACTTTACTCGAAATGAACGATGATTTTTGTTATAATGATTTGGACTTTTTTAAACGATTTGGTCGTTATTTTACGAATTTCAATTAAAAAAAAAATCAGAGATTTACTCAGACACGACGATCACTCACATGAATAGATTAATGGCTGACTATGTCTAGCTTTGTGTTGCCAAAATAACAAACGTTGACATTGAAATTCCTTTAATTTTATTTGATTTATCTTTAGTGTTGCCTAATACAACTGGTCGGGATTCGATCAGACTGAACCGAATGTCATAATGTGCATATATTCTCGTTAAGAGATGGAATATTTGATCTTTATGAATCAAAATACATTATTTTTAATCTAAGGAATTCATTTCAATCAGTCATATCCACTGTTTGGATCTGGTAAATGAATTAAACGAGATACAAATTCTGTTGTTTTTAAATTTTTTCATGGCTTTCAGTTCGGTCTTATCGAAGCCCGGCCAACTATTATTGTTTTTTTTTATTTTTAATAAATTGAATTTATTTTCTGCATATCCTTCATCAAACCTCTTCATTCCTTCTCACCTCTTTTCTTCATTGAAACTTTTTAGGCATAGACTTTTGATTTTTTTTTTCATTCTTAAAAACATTTTTTTAACCAATTATCCCTCATTTGATATTCTACATCTCTATTTTATTTATCAAACATCCTTCATATGAATTATACATTTCATTCGCAGCAAAAGCTTTACAAATTTTAAAATTTTATTTACTTTATGAATATTCTTCATCCAATCAGAGAATGCTCTTAGCAATAGCCTTTTTTGTGCTTTTCCTGTCACTCTGGTTTTGTTTACTAGAACCGAAACAATCCACATAAATTCCTTGCAACAGGCTTCCCGAACTTAACTTTTCTTGTCCTCTGTATCTGTTAGACCAAAGTGCGCTTCCTAAGCCAATCCGTCTTTTTCTACAGGAATGCCAAATTAAAACAAACAATCCTCTGCAACAATCCTAAAATTCTGCGCTTCCTAAGCCAATTCCGTCTTTTTCCACTGAGAGTTCAAATCAAAACAAACAATAAGCAGGAATAGTCTTAAAAATCTGCGCTTTCTAAGGCAACGTCTTTTTCACCGGAAGGCCAAATCAAAACAATCAATCGGTAACAGCAGCCTTAAAAACCCGCACTTCTCAAGACACTTCCTTTTCCACCAGAAGGCCAAATAAAAAAAATAGTCAGCAGAAACACTACTAAAAATCTGCGCTTCCTAAGCCTATTTCTTTTATTTTTTCACCGGAAGACCTAATCAAATCAAATCAAATGAAAATCGGCACTTTTTAAGCCAATTCCGTCTTTTTCACCTGAAGACAAAACCGAAACAAACAATTAGCAGAAGCTTCCTTAAAAATCTGCGCTTCCTAAGCCAATGCGTTTTTTTCCACCGGAAGGTCAAATAAAAAAACAATTAGCAAAAGCTTCCTTAAAAATCTGCGCTTCCTAAGCCGTTCCGTCTTTTTCCTCTGGAAGACTAAAAAAAAACAATCAGCAGCAAAAGCCTAAAAAATCTGCGCGTCCTTAGCCAATTCCATCTTTTTTCACTGGAAGGCCTAATCAAACAATCAGCAGAAGCTGCCTTAAAAATCTGCGCTTCCTTAGCCAATTCCGTCTCTTTCTACCGGAAGTTTAAATAAAAACAATCAGCAGCTGCAGCCTTAAAAATTTGCGCTTCCTAAGCCATTCCGTCTTTTTTCATGGAACGGCCAAATCAATACAAAGGATCAACAGAAACTGCCTTAAAATTTGCGCTTCCTTAGTCAATTCTGTCGTTTTTACCGGAAGGCCGAATAAAAAAAAACCAATCAGCAGAAGCTTCCTTGAAAATCTTTGCTTTCTAAACCATTCCATCATATTCCAGGCAAAATTGAAACAATCAACCAGCCGTAACAGTCCTTAAAATCTGCGTTTCCAAGGAAAATTCCTTTTTTTTTAACCGGAAGCCCGAATCAAAACAAACAACCAGCAGCAACAGTCTTAAAAATTTACTAATCCCGTTTTTTTGCACCGGGCAGTCAAATAAAAAAAATGCAGAAAATGTCGTTAAAATCTATGGTTTCTAACGCTCATAAACAATCAGCAGAAGCTGCCTTAATAATCCACGCTTTTAAATCTATCCTGTCTTTTTCCACCGGAAGGTCAAATCAAAACAAACAATCAGCTGCAACAGTACTAAAAATCTGCACTTTCTAGGCCAATTCCGTCTAATTCCATTTCGAGTTCAAATCAAAACACTCAGCAGCAGCAGCCTTAAAAATCTGTGCTTCCTAATCCAATTCCTTCTTTTTCTACCAGGAACCCAATCAAAACAAACGATCAAAGCAGCAGCCTTAAAAATCTGCGTTTTCTAAGCCAATTATGTCTTTTTCCCCGGAAGAGCGAACCATAACAATCAAGCATCAGAAGCTTTCTTGAAAATATGAGCTTCCTAAGCCATTCTGTCTTTTTCCACATGAAGGTCAGTTAAAAAAAAATCAAGCAGTAGAAGTTTCCTGAAAAACCTGCGCTTTCTAAGCCATTCCGTCTTTTTCCACCGGAAAGCCAAATAAAAAAAAATAGGCAAAATCTTCTTTAGCCATTCCATCTTTTTCCACCAGAAAGCCAATTTAAAAACAATCAGCTGAAGCTGCTTTAAGAATCTGCGCTTTCTTAGCCATTTCGTCTTTTTTCACCGGAAGGCCAAATCAATACAAACAATCAGCTGCAACTGTCTTAAAAATCTGCACCAAAAAAGCAATCGGCAGCAGCAGCCTATAAAATCTGCGCTTTCCAAGCCAATTTCGTATTTTTCACCGGAAAGCCAAAGCAAAACAAAAAATCAGCTGCAACTGTCCTAAAAACCTACACTTTCTAAACCAATTCCATCTTTCTCTACTGGAAGGCTAAATCAAAACAAACAATCTTCAAAATCTACACTTCCAAAGCCAATTCCACTGGGAGGTCAAATCAAGTCAAACAATCAGTAGCAACAGTCTGAAAATCTGCGCTTATAAATCAATCCACATTTTTACCGGAAGGCCAAAACAAAACAAGCAATCAGCAGCAACAGCTTTAGAAATCTGCGCTTCTTAAGACAAATCGGTCTTTTTCCACCAGAAGGCCAAATCAAAAGAAACAATCAGCAAAAGCTTCCTTTAAATCTTCGCTTTCTGAGCAATTTCGTATTTTTCCACCGTAAGACCAATTAAAAAAATTATCAGCAGAAGCTGCTTAAGAAATCCGCTCTTCTTAATCCATCCCGATCTTTCCCACCGGAAGATCAAATCAAACAAACAATCAGCTGCAACAGTCCTAAAAATCTGCACTTTCTAAGCCAATTTTGTCTAATTCCACTGGGAATCCAAATTCAGACACCCGGCAGCAGCAGCCTTAAAAATCTGCGCTTCCTTAGTCAATTCCTTCATTTTCTACCAGAAAGCCAAATCAAAACAAACGATCATAGCAGCACTTCTCAAGCCAATCAAGGAAAAACAATCAACGGAAGCTGCTTTAAAAATCCGAGCTTCTTTAACCATTCTGTCTTTGTACCGGAAGCCAAATCTAATCAAACAATCAGCTGCAACAGTCCTGAAAGTCTACACTTCCCAAGCCGATTCCATCTTTTTCCCCTGGAAGGCAAAACCAAAACAAACAATCAGCAGCAGCAGCTTAAAACATTATCGCTTCCTAAGCCGATGCGTCTTTTTCCACTGAAAGTCAAAATCCAAGCAAACTATCAAAAGACACTCCCTTAAAAAACTGTGTTTCCTAAGCCATTCCGTCAGTTTTCAGCGGAAGACTTAGTAAAAAAAATAAGCAGAAGCTTCTTTAAAAACTAAGTAGTGCAAAGAGGCACCCGTCGAAATGTGGAAAATCACCGACAGCGGAAGAGGCAGCAAGTCCGACTTTTCCAGGAGAAAAAGCGCCGCCTGGAGGAGGAGGAGCTCCAGGAGCTGGAGCAGCTGCATCGTTCCCAATAAACACGAAAGTTCTATCAGAAACTCAACGCATCCCGCAAAGGCTTCGTGCCGCAAGCCTAAATGTGCCGGGATAAGGACGGGGGTATCCTGACGGACAATCGTGAGGTGATCAAAAGGTGGAAGCAGCACTTCGATGAACACCTGAACGGCGCACATGCAGGAGATCAAGACGGTGGGGGAAGGTACATCGCCGGCGTAGCCAACGACGAAGAGGAGCCACTCCCAACGATGAGTGAAGTTAAGGAAGCCATTCGCCATCTGAATAGAAACAAGTCGGCTGGGAAGGATGGCATCGCAGCTGAACTCATCAAAATGGGCCCGGATAGGTTGGCCGATTGCCTACATCGGTTGATAATCCGGATCTGGGACATAGAACAGCTACCGGAGGAGTGGAAGGAGGGGGTAATATTCCCCATCTACAAGAAGGGCGACAAATTGGACTGTGAGAACTACCGAGCGATCACTGTCCTCAATGCCGCCTACAAAGTGTTGTCCCGAATCCTACTCCGCCGCCTAACGCCACAAGCAAACAGATTCGTGGGAAGTCATCAGGCCGGCTTCATGGAGGGACGGTCTACGACGGACCAGATATTCACATTGCGGCAAATCCTCCAAAAATGCCGTGAACACCAAGTCCCTACGCATCATCTATTCATCGACTTCAAAGCCGCATACGACACGATCGACCGTAACGAGCTATGGAAAATCATGGACGAGAACGGCTTTTCCGGGAAGCTGATCAGACTGATCAAGGCGACGATGGATGGAACGCAGTGCTGTGTGCGGATTTCGGGTGAATTATTGTCGAGTTCATTCGAATCGCGCAGGGGGCTTCGACAAGGTGATGGTCTATCCTGCATGATGTTCAACGTGGCGCTAGAAGGTGTTATTCGACGAGCGGTGGGCGAAATGCGGGGCACGATTTTCAACAGATCCAGTCAACTTATCTGCTTTGCCGATGACATTGATATAGTCGGCAGATCATCTGCGGCGGTGGAAGAGATCTACCGCAAACTGAAACGCGAAGCAGGAAGGATTGGGTTGATGATTAATACGTCCAAGACAAAGAACATGCTGGCCTGCGGATCCAAGACCGACCGAACCCGCTTGTCCAGTAATAACAAGGTCACGATCGACGGTGACGAGCTGGAGATAGTCGAAGACTTTGTCTATCTCGGCTCACTGGTGACTGCAGACAATGACACCAGCCGTGAGATCCGGAGGCGAATTATCAGCGGAAGTCATGCCTACTATGGACTCCACAAGCAACTGCGGTCGAGAAGACTTAGCCCTCGCACGAAGTGTAACCTGTATATGACGTTCATTAGACCGGTTGTTCTCTACGGGCACGAGACATGGATATTGCTCGAGGAGGACCTGCGTACACTCGGAGTATTCGAGCGACGAGTGTTAAGAACCATCTTTGGCGGCGTACAGGAGAACGGAGTGTGGAGGCGAAGGATGAACCACGAGCTCGCGCGCCTCTACGGCGAACCCAGTATCCAGAAGGTGGTGAAGGCTGGCCGGATACGCTGGGCGGGACATGTTGCGAGAATGCCGGATGACTGCCCTGCAAAACAGGTGTTCGCTACGAATCCGGTAGGAACAAGACGAGCGGGGGCGCAACGAGCGAGGTGGTTAGACCAAGTGGAGCGTGATCTGGCGAACGTGGGGTGCCCGCGAAATTGGAGAACGGTTGCTATGAACCGAGTGAATTTTAGGAATGATGTTCGTCAAGTTATGTCGTGAGACGGAATACTATGTAAATAAAATAAAATAAAAATAATTCTTTAAAAACTCTGCGTTTCTTAATTCAATCCCGTCTTTTTCCACCGGTAGATCGAATCAAATCAATTATCAGCTGCAACAGTCTTAAAAATCTGCACTTTCTAAAAAATCTGCAATTCCGCCTTTTATCAATGTAAGGTCAAAACAAAACAAACAATCAACAACAACAGTCTTAAAAATCAGCGCCTTCTGAGCCAATTCGTCTTTTTCACCGGAAAGCCAAACCAAAAAAAAACCAATCACTTGCAGCAGCCAAAAAAAATTGCGCTTCCTAAGCAAATGCGTCTTTTTCCACTAGAAAGCAAAATCAAAACGAACAATCAGCAAAAGCTTCCATAAAAATCTGCGCTTTCTTCTACAACAGATCTTAAAATCTGCACTTTCCAAGCCATTACCGTCTTTTTCCACTGGAGGGTCAAATCAAAACAACAATCAGCGGCAACAGCCTCAAAAATCTGCACCAAACCACAGATCTGCAAAAATCCTTCTGAGCCAATCCGGTTTTTTCAGCCAAACCAAAACAAACAATCAGTTGCAGCAGCTTTAAAAATCTGCGCTATCTAAGCCATTCCGTCTTTTTTCCACCAGAAGGCCGAATCAAGACAAACAATCAGCAGCAGCAGCCTTATAATTATGCTCTTCCTAAGCTAACTCAGTCTTTTTTCATCGGAAGCCCGAATCAAAACAAACAATCAGCAAAAGCAACCTTAAGCAACCTTTTTAAGCGAATTCCGATTTTTTCTACTGAAAAAAAATCTGGTCCAAATCAAAACAATCAGTAACAACAGCCTCAAAAATTTGCACTTCCTAAGCCAATTCTGTCGTTTTCCACCGGGAATATAAATCAAGACAATCAGTCGTGCTTCCTTAGCCAATTCCGTCTTTTTCCACTGGAAGGCAAAACCAAAACAAACAATAAGCAGCTGCAGCCTTAAAAGTCTGCCTTCCTTAGCCATTGCTTTTTCATCTAGTTTCACTAGAAAGCCAAATCAAAGCAAACAATTTTCATGAAGGAAGTTTACTACTATACGAATGATAAACGCGATTTTCGTTTTACTCGACTTTCCCCTATGTATTTAAGGTGTTTAAAACCAGGTCTATAAAAGGGTGCTAGTTTAGTACCAAAGGCAGCATCCAATAATTATAAGAGTTGCGTAATTTGCGTAAAATTCCCATTAATTCCTAAGAAAATCATGGATTTATAAAATCCACAGCTTAAAAAGGCCAAAGTAGGGCAGCTAACCCGATTGCAAAAATATTATTTTAAAATAAGCTTCGTATATTCATAACTATGTATTGCAATCATCAATTACTCCTTTTTGCAAAAATAATTAAACATAAAAGTTTAGTGAGTAAGACACGTCAAAGTTTATATCTGATTGTGGGATATGAAGCATGCTATTTAAAGATTTCTTTTTCAGTGTATTATGAATCTATTGTATGCATTATAAAACTGGAAAAATCGAATATTTAGTATTGAAAAACCAACATAATGCCAAATGACTTCCATATAAAATTTATAAATTGGCACAAAACCATAAGCTGGCTTAGTTCCAAAGAAGAAAAAAAATGATGTTGATTTTCTGATACAAAATTTCCAATTTTCCCATACAAACCTTAAAGTTTAAATTCACTCATGTAAATATTAATAAAGAACTCTGTTTAAAATCATGGATGAGTTTTGGACCAAGACGAAGCTTTTTAGACCCCAGGGTTTGAGAAATTCCAAAATGACCCCAAATCGACCCAGTCTAATATGGCATGTTATATCAAGATTCTTTTTTAAGGGGTTTATAAATCTTTTGTCTGCATTTTGTTTGATATTTGAATTCCCCAAAATATTTGTTGTCAAATAAGAGCTTTTTGAACAGTTCTCACTTTATTTTGGTTTATAATTTTTTTTTAAATGTTTTTCTTTAACATTTTTTTTAGTTGAATCAAAGCGAGAATTTTTTACACGTTTCGTGCGTTTCCCCAATTTTCAATAGAATTTTTCTTTTTTCTTTGGAAGTGAAAAAAGATTTTTGAAAAAAAAAGATTTCAATAACTTTATTTATCATTGAACCATCAACACCCTAAACATTATCTCATTGCGCAGGTATATGTTTAAATTCGTTGAGTGTTTTATTTTCTTTTTCAATAATGCAAACTTGAATCAAATTTGAATAATAAAAGAAATACACAAGCGGCAAAAAATCCCAAGTTTTAGGGTTCCTTTACATTCGAATGCTGCAAATGGTGTCCGTTCCAAGCAAATGTTATAATTCAGAACATTTCCAACCTCGTTTGATGTTCATGACAGTTCCCTAGGAGCCAGGTACACACAATTTATGATGACTTGGAAGGAATTTATGGGACCTTTGCCTCGCTCGGGGGAGAGAAAAAAAAATACACCAAAGCACTGGTTGTTAGCAGCAGCTCCGGAAGTTGTGTGACGGAACCAACGAATGCTAAGAACTGGGGAAGGTATTCGTACTTCTCATTTGCCATTTTCTGTCGCTGTTTTTAACTGAAAACGTTTTGAATGTAGGGGGAAATGTTTTAATTTGTGGCATAAAAGCATGTTTAGCATAGGAAACGGGCTGCGAAATTTATGCGCCAAAAGGGTACTTAGGAAGTGCTCATCGAGTTGTTAAGGGAAAAGGTAACAAAAGTATGCTGTCGAGGATTAAAAAACAATTTGAATGTGACATGAAAATAGAAATGAACAACAAAATGCCTCGACTAGCCCGGGTAACATTTATGAAAATGAATAAACTTTGTACATGTTTGGTAAAATGTTATTTCATATGGCCAAAAATCGATTAATAAATCATCCATTTTTATTATAAATCATCTAGTTCTATATTCTTGATGTAAAATTTAATCGTTTGTCTGTTGAGTAAATTAATACACATTAACTAAAGAAAACTTTGAAAATGACGACTGCTTCCAAGTAGTTCAACATTTTCTCAAGTCATATTTGAAGCAAATTCGTAGCTGATTATAAGCAAACTTGTGAAAATACAAGGTACTTCTATTACTGACTTCATGAGATAAAAAAAACTAAACCCACAAACTGGACAAGAAAATCCAGTAAATCACACATGTTTCACCAGCTCAAAAAAAACGACAAAAATAAACCGATGAGAATGAACAGTTAAAAGTAAAACCTGGAAAAGTAAACCATAAAACCGTAACCAGACAAACCTCTTGTTAGTACAATGTAGCAAAGGCGGCAGAAAAAAAAATCGGAAGCAGAAAGAAAACAAACCCAAGTGTCCTCGCTAAGGAAACTCAAACAGCCTTTTTTTTATTCTTCAGCCATGCCTTTCTTCAATTCCTATCCGGATCCAGGATCCTGGCAGACACAATTGGAAAAGGGATACCGACTTCGAAAACTGGCACCAGGATGATGGTGACACGTTGTGGAATTAAATTGAATTTTGCTCCTGTTTTCATTCAATTTAAGTACTGTTTCCCTTTCTCGTTTCAATAATTGTGTGGATGGGATGTTTTTTTTTCGCCAAGTTCTGTGGAATGTTTTACATGGTCTTATTTGTGCTTCAGGTTGTTTAATTTTTGGCTTGCTATAATTTGTTTTCATGTGAAAAAATTAATTCAAAAAAAAATATGAAGAGTACTACATGTACACAAAATGAGTTTTATGTTCCTAAGAGGGATTTGCTTTTCCTACATAAAGCTATGATCATTTAGTATCCGGACACTTCATTTCGGTGATAGCTACATTACTAGAGATCAGATTTGCAAAACTTTAGCAGCGTTGTGTTGGTTATGAAAAGAACTAACTATCTCGTCTATTTTTGCCAGATTTATAAGTTATCGGGTGTTTGAGATATTTACGATGCAAAAAGACACAGTAAAAATAATTTTGTGCCTCGAAAATTTTTCGTTGTCGACTTGAAAAGTCATGAACTGTTGATAATTCCGAAGCATCTGAGTGGAACCCTTGATCTTAAATATGGTAAAAAGTCTATGGTTATTGGGGATAACTGAATGCAGACCCCTTACATAATGTAATAAATCCATTTCCGGCAGGCAAAAAGTGATGCCTGACTAGTAGACACCATGTAAATAACCAATAGTGAGCAGTTCAATAGATTGCAATCTGTGCATGCATCTGTGATGGTCAAAGAAATTTATGTTAACACCGGATTTAAGTGATCCAATTCATCGAGATGCCTACTCATGAAAAGTTTCCAACCAGATTCCAATTGCTTTTTACAGGTGAGTTTTTGTGAAATATATGATTTTGCAAAGGTTTTGCTTCTGTGGTTAAAATAATAGATCAAAACATGACTGAAAAAAGTGTTCAAAGATAAAAAAAGGGATTTTATGATAAAGTAAGAGTATTTCTTGAAATCAACAGTAAATTATAAATTTTATATTTTTACATTAAATATTATATTTACACATTCATTTCCTCCATAGAAAATTTTTCGATCAAATGAATAGTTTTTGAAATTCACACGTTTGTAACTGCCCGGATTCTAATTGCTCATATCCTTATATTTCAAAATCCATAAAATACTACTTCGTTTGACCTGTCAAAACTGAGGAATAACATTCATTAGGAAATAAAAAAACTGCTCAATGATACGTTAGAAATTTTGAAAACCATTCCATATTTTTTTTTATTTTAACTTTTATGGTAAAGAAGTTATGGAGCAAAGGAAAAAGTGGCCCACCCCACTCTACCCTTGAAATTAAAAGTTTTCTATTTAAAACATTAAAGTTGAAATTCAAACTTCTAAATGGAAAATGTTTTATTTTTTGTGAAAACATTTATTTTTATCATCACGATATTTTAATTCTTTACACATTTTCTCACAGTTGTACAAGCTGAAAATATTAAAGCAGACACAGGTTGAAATTCAAAAGAAAATTGAAGGAAATTTTTATCCATAATTTTATCACAACATTTTAAGTTCTAGAATATGATTTTTAATACTGCTTCCAATATTTTTTTTATCAATTTAGCCTCAATTTGATTGGCAATACCAACAAAGATCATCGAAATCTTGTTAAAATCTGGCAAACATATTGAAATGATAAAAGAAATTCTTTATTTTTTCAAAGATTGCGACATGTACGCAAGTTGCTTGCTTACAACCAGCGATACCACATGTACCGATTTTCTGATATTTATACCGATTTTTGAGGAAATTTTCGACCAGAAATCGTTTTAGACCGCTTTCGTTTTTGGCAACATTGGATTTTGGCGACGGTTTTCAGAAGCAACATTATCGTATAGTTTTCGCTATAATAGGACAAATAGAATTTAGACAAACACCAAAAATATTTTTTAACGTACTCGAATGGTGACGAAATATTACAACAAATACAAAATTTAAAAAGAATTTCAAAAATGACAATAAGATGAATAATTCAGAGAAATAAAGTAAAAATACAAAAAATACAAAATAGCTGAATACTGACGAAAAATTACAAAAATATCAAATATGACAAACAAACATCCAAAATTATAAACAAAACAAGGAAAGTGCTAAATGCATCAGATGCATGATAAAAAAAATAAAATAAAATGGCCAAAAATGATCGAAAATCGACATAAAATTACGTTGATGGCAACAATAAAACACAAGACAGCATATACAATCAATGCATTTTGAGGGTTAAACGGTTTGAGCAGAAAGCAAGACAGAATTTAATGAATTAAATAACTCAAAAAAAAATATTTATAAGTTCTACAAGGTTTTGATACCTTTTGATGTAATATTTTGACTTTATAAATTTTTCGTGAGGAAGCTAAAAACTAAAACTTTTGTGGTTTTTGTTTCTCATTCAAATAAACTTGAAAATTCAACTAATTTAAGATAATGTTATGGTTTCATAATGCTTGCTCATATGCATATTTTTTTGGTACACAAAAAGGGTGATACGGTCCAAATTTGGTCAATATCAACTTGACGTATTTCTTTCAATTTTGCATTTAAAAAAACTGAACACCCCTCATTTTGAAGGTGTGTGTGTGGAATGTTGCTCCTATTTTGATTTTGGAATTCACTCTTCAGTTGTGAAAATGCCATCCAAGGAAGAAGAGCAGCGTATCAAAATTTTGCTCGCGCATCGCGAAAATCCGAGCTACTAGCACGCAAAGCTGGTAAAATCGCTAAAAGTTGCCAAATCAACCGTTACAAATGTAATTAAAGTGTTTGGGGAACGTTTGTCGACAGCCACGAAGTCTGGATCGGGGGGAAATCGAAAACTGGAGGCCGCTGAGACGGCAGAGAGAATTGCTGGTAGTTTCAAGCGAAACCCTAACCTCTCTCTCCGAGATGCCGCAAATAAGCTGAGTGTATCGTCTACAACCGTGCATCGAGTCAAAAAACGAGCCGGACTATCGACTTACAAGAAGGTAGTGACTCCAAATCGCGATGATAAACAAAATACGATGGCCAAAGCGCGATCCCAGAGGCTGTACACGACGATGCTGACGAAGTTTGACTGCGTGGTAATGGACGACGAAACCTACGTCAAAGCCGACTACAAGCAGCTTCCGGGACAGGAGTTTTATACGGCAAAAGGAAGGGGAAGGGTAGAAGATATTTTCAAGCAGATGAAACTGTCAAAGTTCGCGAAGAAATATCTGGTTTGGCAAGCCATCTGTACCTGTGGCTTGAAAACAGCATTTTCTTAGCTTCCGGGACTGTCAACCAAGAAATTTACGTGAAAGAGTGTTTGAATAAACGTCTGCTGCCTTTCCTGAAGAAACACGGTTGTTCCGTACTGTTTTGGCCGGATTTGGCATCTTGCCATTGCGGAAAAAGGCCATGGAGTGGTACGCCGCCAACAACGTGCAAGTGGTTCCCAAGGACAAGAACCCTTCCAACACACCAGAGCTCCGCCCAATAGAGAAATACTGGGCTAATCTCAAGCGGAACCTAAAAAAGACCAAAAAAACTGCAAAGGACGAGCAGCAGTTCAAGGCAAACTGGCTTTGGAAAAGCGGAAGCCTAACTGAATATTTTTCCTGAATTTTATACTAATTAAACTTGAAAAAGAAATTTAATTTGATTTTTTAAATAAACGAATTCACCGAATTACACGTGTTTTCCCTTGACCAAATTTTGACCGTTTCATCCTTTATACCGAATACCGATTTTTGACAAAACATATCGGTACTTAGAAAAATCGTTCCAACAGAAAAATATTTTCCTAATTTGAACTATAGTTTTTAATTTTTTTTTCATTCTTACGAATGAAATTCCACTGCCTATTTGGCCAGCAAGTCTCAGTGTAGCCGTTTGACGAAATGGCTGACAAGACCGCATGTCTAATCAATGAATTTTTAGGGTGGTACGCTTTCTACAAAAGGCAAGACAGAATTTTTTATTAACTAACTAAAAAAAATTAAAATTCTTCAATTCAAATTCTTTTGAAACCTTTTGATGTTAAATTTCGATTTTTTTAAATTATTCGTATGGAAGCTCAAAACAAAAACTTTGGTGGTTTTTGTTTCTTATTCAAATAAACTGAAAAAAATTCAACATATTTAAGATAATGTTATGGTTTCATAATACTTGCTCATATGCAAATAGCTTTTGTACACATATTCGATGTAATATTTGATAGAATCAGTATTCTGCTTTATAGCCGCATATAGCCCGCTTCTCCCCTATATGCCAACTGTCTTGAGATCGAATATTGATCATCCAATAACAAGGTAGATTAGAGATTATACAGTTTTTAACGACAAACGATCATCTCTCGAAGCTGTATGTTTGAAACTTAAGAAACAAGATTAGTGCACGCTTGTGATAAAAACAATATTTAGTTAAAAGAATTTAGTGTAAACAAAATCTAAATGATACTAGAATTTCAAGTGTATAACAAAACAGAGCCGTAGTGAACTGTTTTAAGCAAGAAAAAATGTACTAAATTTAAATCCCAACAGTTTCAAAAACAGCAATTTAAAAA
Organism: Uranotaenia lowii; assembly: GCF_029784155.1. NCBI lineage: Eukaryota > Metazoa > Arthropoda > Insecta > Diptera > Culicidae > Uranotaenia > Uranotaenia lowii. The sequence continues at coordinate 94,541,443 of NC_073692.1, forward strand.
CTATTTCAAATTAATTGATCATTTAGTTGTAAAAAAAAAGATTTAGCACAGAGGCAAGGCAAAACATGGATTTCTAGATCAGAGGTTATAAAAACTGAATATTTTTTCGGATGTTTCAACATTTTTTACAGATTGCATGAAGAAAAAGAAATTTCCTCTGAACATATTGAGTAAATTAAAGATTAAAAAATTCTTATTAGTTTTTATGATCGACAATTTTCCATTATATTTTGAATAAATATCAATTTCTTCAATATTCAAAAAAAAAAATGGATTTTAAAGCTTTAAAAAAAAAGTATTTATACCGATTTTTGGAAAGATCATAGTAAACACTATATTGGACTTGAAATTAATTATTTGAACGTGGCATCACTGTTTTTCGGCATCACCGATTTTTCGGTATTTATACCGATTTTTGAAGAAAATTTTACCAAGAATCGGAATATACAAAATATCGATTTTTGGCAAAACCTACCGATTTTTGAACAATTCATTCGTTCATTTTAATTTTGAACCAATATAACTCTGGTGCTAATTTAGCAAGCAAGTCTCAGAGTATTCGAAAGCATCTTTGTCTCCTATGCCAACTCTCTGGTAAATTAGAGATTATAGCAGTTTAAGACATAAGTAGATCATGTCATGAAGTTGTGTGTTTGAGATTTAGGAACCAAGATAGGAACGCTCTTGTTAAATAGCAAAAGTCCACAAAATTGAAAAATTTGTGCGCTGTTTTTGCAAAGCTTAAAAACTACAGCTCAAATGGTTCTAGTTCAAAAACTTATTTTTGTTCTTAGTTTGACTTAAAATGTATTGGCATTTTTGACAAAGGATTTGTTTAGTAAGCAGTAGGGGAAAATAAAAAAAAATGAAATGATTAAACAAAACTTATTCGCATTGAAATCCATTTGAATAAATGAATTATAAACTGAAACTATTTTCAAGTTCTAGAATAAATAACCCTTAATTTTTTAACTTTACTTTATAAGTATGAAAATAAAAATATATCTTAATCCAGTGTTTTTATCACTTTAAGACGCTTTGTTGATCTTTTTTCAGTAGGTAAGGTAAAATCTTCTACCCATCAATTTTCTGTTTCGTTACTCACCTTTAAAAAATGATATTCAGTCATTATTCAGAAAGGCAAAACTTAAGAGAAGATCAGAACGAAACATGTAACATTTCAATTTAAGAAAATTTTCAGCCGAAGGTTTAACAGAACGAAACATTTTTTAACAAATGATGCGATAGTGTAGAAAACATATAAAGTTACTCAAAAAGGTGGTAGACGTGGGATATATGTGGCTCAATTGGCAAGTCAGTTGCCTCCTGAGCCGATGTCCGTGAGTTCGAGCCCAAGAGTAAACATCGAACACAGTTGTACCGGATAAGTTTTTCAATAACGATCCGCCAACTGCAACGTTGATAAAGTCGTGAATGCCATAAAGATTGTAAAACGACTATAATCGAAACAAAAAAAAAAATAAAGATGGTAGAACAACTTTAATCAAAACAACAGTTGTAAATGCTAAATCTGATGTTTTTTAAACATTTTTTAATTTTATTGAAATTTGAAATTAGTTATAAAAATACTGATATTTTTGGTATTCAGTTGAAAACCAAACCTTCCATTTATTTCCCATTTATAGAAAACATCCCTCTACCGATTAAGTCGTGCGTTAAATATTTGCGTTTTTCACCTTTCTCTAGCCTAACAAAAAAAATCAACCTTTCCGTTGAAAAAGCACGGTAAAAAAACAAAAAAAAAAACACCCCCAACAAGGCTCGGGCTAAGATTTATGATTCAGTTTCAACGGCTGTCAGACCAACTGACGACGACACGGGCGCTCGAGAATTATTGCCCATTTGGGGATTTTCATTTGCCCGTCTCGACGCTGAGTGCGGGCAGAAAAAGCAATCCAGAAGCTATATGTTTTGATTTCTAAACACGCATTTGGTTCGTTTACCATTTTCCTAAAAACGAGCCAAATAAACGGTGCGTTTCGGTTTCGTTCTAGATTTTTCCTGTGGGCCAATGAATGAATCCCATTTTTGTTCTAGCTGGAAAAACTTTGGCTGGTGGGAGGCTCACGTATGTAGACACAGCTTTTCTGCTAGAGAGCTACATTAGTTGTCGTTCTCGAAAAACCTGCCAGTAAGCCAGAGGAATGTGTGAAACGAGCTTCCAGAAGGTGGAAGAATTCCATTGTGGGTAATAGTTGAATATATGGCCTATGTGATGGATGAACTAGAGAAGTTGTGTGGAAGCCTTTTCTAAAAGATAGTTGAAAATAGTAGGTAGTAAATTTTTTTATCCATTTGAAGATTGTTTTAGAAACATATTAAAAATTCCAATAGATATTTTATTTGATTTGAAGTCATTTATTATTTAAAAAAAAAGTATTTTAACCAGTTTTGCGTATACTGAAAACAAAAAAACCAGCTTAGAAGAACATGCAATCTGAACAACGCGATGCAAGCCAATTTCCTAGAGTAATTTGCACTCAAAATAGCAATCACTAGACGTGCAAATGCATTCATGCCACGCGAATTTCAGAACGTTATTCTACAAATCAAAATAACAGCACTAACAAAAACAATAACAACAATAATGATGAAACGGTTTGCTCACACGATTTATGTATGAAAAGACGATTGCAACCAGGAATGGATCGGAAAACATTTTGAACAGGAACATCAATCCTTGCCTTGAATGATTCCCCCTACGTTGTTATTTTTCATTCTTTCATGCAATTTTTTCTTTCGTTTCGCACCCATCTCTCTGTAGGGAATCACGCCATCGGAACGGTTCGCAAGTTTCCCACCCTGCCACTGAACCCCAATGGGGTCTGGATCGATCCCGGTGGCGGCGTTTGGCGTCAGGCGTCGGAAATCACCAAGGAAGCCATCACCGATTATGCAGCCGTATCGAATGCTCCCACGCTGCCACTGCCTGATTATGAAAGGTAAGTTGAAAAATTCGAAAAATTGTTTCAGAACAACCGTTCATAAGTTAGAGAACAAAAACATTGAAAAAACCCGATTTAATACACTTAACAGTGGATTGTAGCCTTTCTTACAGTCTAAAAATTATATTTGGATACACATGACACAAAATAATAAAATGATCGATTTATAAATTCTGAGTAATGATTAAAGTATTTCGAACGTAGTAAATCCCAAATGAATTTAAGAAATTAGGATTCTAAATTTTTTAAAGGATGAAGGTATTTTGAAATAATTATAATTTTCACATAAATAATAACATAATTGTAAACTAATTGAAAAATTTTGAATGATTGAATTCTGGGATATCTTGTATGATCCCGTTTCTATGACATTATGATCTTATATTTATAAAATAGAAGAGGTCTAAAAATGAAGGGTATAATTTTTAAAAAAGATTCCTAACCATGTGTTTCAAATAATTTAACCTCTCAAGAAAAGGAAGCGAATAAATGGAAAAAAAATTAAATAAATTTTCAACTGCTAAACTAAAATACGATGCTTCAATGTAGATTACAATAATCTATCGATTTAACAATAGATATTAAACATTTTGACAACTTTGAAATGTCAATATTTTCAATTTTGTCAATTATGTCTATTTTATCATTTTTGTCAATTTTGTCAATTCTATTAGTTTTGTCAATTTTGCCAATTTTATAAATTTTGTAAATTTTGTAAATTTTGTCCATTTTGTCCACTTGGGTAGTTTTGTCAACATTTTGAACATTTAGAACGGCAAGTGAAATTGAATGATGCAAAAACTTATACTCGACAATATTTAAAATATTTATTTTTGATTTTTGACTTTAACTTGTCAATATACATGCTACTGCTAGATCAGTTGATCCTAGTATCACATTATTTTATTTCCAATAAGATTCTATTTTCCCTAACCAGCATGAGAGCAGCAGTGGTAAAAATTATTTTAGCATACCTTTCAGGGGCATTCTTACTAGTATACAAGAAAGAATGCCCCTGATAGGTATGCTAAAAACTTTGATTTCTATGTTGATTCATTTTTGTAAAGGACGAAAGCTGTTTCGAGAAAATCGCGTTGAAAGTAATTAGGTTTAAAATGTAAGTCTTCAAACGGTACTTTTTCACCCAGCTGACAATTTGATTGTCAACATTTGGCCGCACGCCCTTTTGAAAAAAATTATACCACTGCTGCTCTCATTCTGGGTAGGGAATATAGAATCTTATTGGAAGAAAATAATGGGATCTGGGTATGCCAACGAATGATTCGCAACGTAAGGTCGATTTTTGAAAAGGGCACATTTTTTGCCATATTTGCAAAATTTGTCAGGTTTGTAAATTTTATCAAGTTTGTGAATGTTGTTATTTTTTTTTTTTCAATTTTGTCAACTATGCAAGTTTGGTCCAATTTGTAATTTTTGATGATTTTGACAATCATGTCATTTTGACTATTTTGAAATGTTTATAAATTATGTCAGTTTGGTAAATTTGTTTAATTTTTTTCTATATTGATTCTGTCAATTTTGCATATTTTGAAAACTTTTTCAGTTTTATGATTTATATTCATTTTATCTATCCAGTTTTGTCAATTTTGTAAATGTTATATTTTATGTCAATCCATCCAAAATTGGTCAATTTTGGTCAATTTTTGTCAATTTTTCCCATATTTGCGAAATATGTCAGGCTTGTTAAAACTTGATTAAAGTTTGTGAATGTTGTCTATTTTGTAATTTTTATCAATTGTATCAATTATGTAAATTTGATACACTTTGTAATTTAAGAAAATTTAAACAATTGTCATTTTTGTAGTAATTGACTATTTTGACATTTTTGTCCATTATGTCGGTTTTGTAAATTTGTTTTGAAAATCGTCTAGCGCTGGATTGCACCTGAATTTGTGGATTTTAATCTGAATTCTGAAACTCACTATTGGACCCGATTTTTTTTAGTTAAGTTTAAAATCAGAAATGCTTTAAAGTCCAGGGAATTCAACATTTTGAAATTAACACGTCTGTACAAAAAATCACTTTAAACTTTAAAACAGTTGATAAAATTAAATTGGGTGAAACTTTTTGTTGATGCATTTTCTTTTGAACGCGAAATTACGCCTATTTAAAATGGGATTTTTTTTTTATCCGGGTAGGGCCAATAGATAGCGTCGATTTTTTGAATAGGATTTGATTAGATGTTCCGAAGTTTCAAAAGCGTTTTTTTTTTCGAGCTAACTGATAGTTTCGCCCTTATGAAATGTTACGCTATGTTTGTTTTCATTTGGTGCGTTCGCCCTTTTTCAAACTTACTTCAAAATTATCTAACAGATTCACGCTTGCTTCGACGTATCGAAGCCAGCCATCGCTGCAGAAAAATGCGGTGTTGAACCCTACACCCATCGGTTTGATATGGCAAGTTCGGGGTTGTACCCCTTTATGAAACTCCATGTTATCATAATATGGTTTTGAAGCTTCGGCTTCAAATTTTTGAAACCGGTTCGGTTAACACTGAGCTGGTAAAAAATTTAAAATTATTAAGATTCTCCCTTTTCTACCGCTCGTTTTGGCGTCATGAAGACAACATGAGTGGGAGTGGAGTGCGCCCATCGTGTAGCGAATAGCGTGTAGCGAACGCGCCCATCGTGTATATGACGTCATATACACGATAATCTTCATTTTAGTGATTGCTGGTTGTGGCTAGCAAGCCAAACTGACACCTTTTTTGGAGTGATGATTTGATGTTAATTACTATGAAAAATTTTTTTTCAAACTATTTTGTTTTTTTTTCTTTCTTTTATACATTGAAGAGGGAAAAAAATCAAATTTTTTAAGACAAAAATCATTTTTATTGTACTTCCCAGTTTCGCAAAAACGTGTTGACAAAGTTTACAAAAAATCACACCAGCACACACAAATACACTGACATCGTCTGAACTCGTCGAGCTGATTCGATAGGTACCTATAAAGGTATATCTAAGACCCATAATTAATGATTTCCCAAATCGACCGATAACTATACCTTTCTGAAAGAAAGGCAAAACATGGGAACTCTCTGGAGCCACCACTCATTTTAGAACCAATCCTTTTTTGAGCATTGTCGTGGCTATGGAAAAAAATGTTGGTAAAAAATATTATGATTTAAATCATGAAGATGTCTATGAAAATATTTGCAGGATTTTTTCAAAAAATGCTGGATTTAGAGCGTTTTCTAAATTAATAACTACACTTTATATTTTTATAATCCTTGACTCTATAAGCTTTGTATTCTTTAAAAAATCATTAGACATGTTTGAACAGATTTGTGTATCAGTAGATAAAAAAATAAACATTTGATACAATCCACACGCTTGTACCGCTCACAACTGATTTCTATCTGTTTGCAAATTACAAAAAGATCAATGTTTAATATTATTTTGAATATAATTTTTTTTAGAGCGAACAATTACAAGCTTTGATAATGTTTACGAAAAAAATCATTTAAAATCAATACATTGATTTTTCACAATTTGCAAAAATGAAAACTTATGAATTTTATGTGGAAACTTTGAACTTTCTAACAAAAACAAAACAGATCTTCTTTGGAAATGACAAAACGATTATGAAACATTGAATTTTATAGAAATTGGTTGAAATTCAGATGAGTAAAATCGGCGCGATTGAGTGAACTCACGTCACAAAATTTGGTTGCCAGACACTTTCAGAGAAAAGCGGGACATTTAACGACAAAAAAGCGAGACACAGTCGAAGAAAGTGGGGCATTTAAAAAACTCTTTAAAATAAAACTAAATTGTATTGCCAAACTTATACGTATACCATCAGCCAAAGTTATTCATCGAAAGTGCACTTTCTAATTTTATATCGCAGATTGATTTTGCTCAGTTTTTCTTACATAACTTCTATTCACACGATTTTTTTCCATTAACAAGGTTATTTTCTACGGTTCTCGCAAATTAACACGCTATTTGAGAGAAATATTTCAAGTCCTACATGTCCTACGACGGCTTTAATATCGCGTAAAACCTGTGTGCAATAACAATTCATTTTTTTTTATTTGAAAACTCTGGAAGAATAAGCATCTTTATATACTTTGGACAATAGAGTCGAGAAAGATACAACACCTTACATACAATGAAAGGCAATTTAATTCGAATTCAGCGAAAAATTAGGATTAATAAACATTTGTGGCTTGTGTGAAAAGTGATGTTCTAAGACCGACAAAATTAAAAGCAACAAATATAAATTACGGTGATTAATTCTTCATAAAATATTAACTGGATCAGAATCTTACGGTAACTTTGGGGTTTTAAGGTATTGTCTTATTTATGTTAACTCTGAAAAATTGATGCTTATTTTGAGAATGAAGACGTATTCGAAAATTTGTTTGTGTTATGTAGGTTAGTTTGAGGAAAAAAACGTACTTGATAGACTTTTGTGTTTAACCAATGAATTGAAATTGAGGATAAAGTTTGATTTTTTCCAGTGTGAGTCAGTGAACTTTGTAAAAGTTTTCCATGTAAAGAAGCGGAACATTTTGAGGAAAAAGCAGGGCAGCGGGACATTCAACAAAAAAGCGGAACGAATGGCAACCCTAGTTTAGTGAAAAACTTATAGCGGAAAAATACTATGAAAGCTGTTTTTTTTTACTCTCCAGATGGTCGAATTTCTACAAATCGAACAAAATGAGAATAATTATTTGAAAAGTTCGCTTTTTTCAAATCAAAACCAAAATTATTAAATTTTTTTTGTCTTGCTGAACATAGACTTTGAGAAACACTAGTAATTCCAACGTACGACACTTCAATAAAGCATGGATCACTACAAATCTGGACGTTTCAAAAAGGGTCTATCTCGGAGCTATGTAAACGAAATAAAAATGTTTTGTGCACAAATTGTACAGTTTCTACTGCACTTTTTAGGAAAAAATAATAAAAAAAAAATTCCGATGTTGTTTTGATGAATTTTCGTACTTATCGTCGAGAACCACTCATCTAAGTTTGGACATCCTATTCACTGACCTCAGCGGCCATTTTGTTCCACAATCTCTTCACCTCTGTTGCAATTCGAGTCGTCCTATCATTCTTCTTCATCTTCTGATTAACAATTGCCCTCAATTTTTCGATAGGGCGGAATTGAGGGCAGTTGGGAGGGTTGACGTCCTTTTCGACTAAATCCTCCAGTTGGCCCGATACCACTGTAGTACCTTTTCGCTGTAATGGCAGCTATCCAAATCTAGCGAAAAGTTTACTGGTTCTTTGTGAGATCTAATAAAAGAAAAAAAAATTTTTCAGGCACTCCTCCTTGTACATTTCGGAGTCCATGGTCTTGTTTTTCACAAAAAAAAAACCGGGGTTTTTCGTCCGCAGCTCCAAATATCTTGCCAGATCAAACACTTTTCTGCAAAGTTATTGGCAAAAACGAATTTGAACTTGATGGGGACATCACTCCGAACAGTGGCTTTGTAAAATTTTTGGTCAGGAAGCCTCCCAAATTCAGATTTAGCGATTTTTGAACCAGACCACATCGGGTTTTTGAACGTGGGTGTCCAAAATTAATTTTTGTCTCGCGGCTTCTATCACGTGTAACTTTTTTGGAACAAAACGAATCGTAATGAAATTTTCAGCACTGATAGAAGAAACATTTCCAAACAAAATACAGTCAAAAAATTCCAGATCCGACAACTAGGAGCGCTATGGTATAATAAACAGTGCGTCCAGATTTCTGATGATCCATGCATTATGTTGTTTTGTAAGTGAGTCAACATAAAGAAAAAGTTATTAAGTTTTAAAAAGTTGGAATTAAAAAATATAAAATACATCGGTTTTAGATAATCGTTCAAAACAAACCGAAAGAATTCAAAAAAACATTAACTACCAACTTGTACAGAAATTTTTCATACAAGTTGAAGGTTCAATTTCTTCGACTTTTCCTTCCGAACATTACACACAATGATGCGTAGATAGACGTACGTTAATGATTGTGGGAGCAACGTTCAAAATGTATCATCAAGTATGTCGATCACCTTTGAAAAGCCACGTGACGAATAGCAACGGCAGCCCCCGATGGGGCATGGTATATTTTCTTGTATCTAGTTAGTGATGATGTTCGACCATTATTCAACGGAACACCCACAATTCAGCCTCTGTGCCAATGGCGGCATCATTGGTACAAGGCAACATTGGTACAAGAAGATTACGCGACCGGTACTGATTCGATTTGCTCCCACCGGCATTAACCTCCAAAGTTAACCGAATTGCGTATGTCTGAAAGAAACAAAATAAAAACGAATTCACGTCCCTCCCTATCGCATCACAAGACGAAGAAGGATAGAAATAAATACCGGCCAACACCAGGCAGCCAGCGAACCGAGCACTGTGCGTGTGAATGTAGCAAAAGCAACAACAAAAACATCCTTCTAATTCAATCCCTTCAATCCACCGGCAAACAACCACGGCCAAGCTGTGCGTGTGTATGCAGTAAAAGCAACAAAAAAAACATTGCTTCAATTCAATCTACCGGCAAACAACCACGGCTAAGCTGTGCGTGTGTATGTAGCAAAAGCAACAACAAAAACATTCCTTCGATTCACCGGCAAACAACAACCGGCCAAGCTGCCCGGCTTTAGCAGCTGTGTAGGGGAACATGCCCTATAATGCGCCACCTAAGCGAATCGCTGATTTTCTATGTATTCCACGTACAAATTGTGTTAAAAATGGGTGCAATCGTTGAAGAAAATTGTTTTCTACAAATGCCTATGAATTTTTATTACTCAAATTGCTATAGATGCCTTAAAAACTTGATTTTTAAAAACCTTATTCAAAGCCACAGAACAAAACTGTGTTGCAAATACGCGCCGCCGTGTATTCAATACGCGCCTAGCAGCCGAACACACCCGAAAGCAGCCGAAGACCGAAAACACACCAACACTTACAGACACTTTGAATGAAAATAAAATCAAAATGGACTAATCAAAATAAAAAAAAAATAAAAGTTGATTTTTTGGGCTGAATTAACGCTCAAAATAAGGTTTTAGACTTTTTGTTCATTTTCAATGAAAATTGGCCTTTTTGAAAAATTAATGCTATTTTCAGCCTACTACGATTGGCGCGTTATAACGAGTGCATGGGCCGTGATAAAACATACCCATAAAAATCATACCATAGCGAGTTCGGTATAATTTTTTAGCATTAAATCGTAGTTTAGATTCTCCTCTATCGATGTGTCAGAAAATACTGTCTTATTCATTTTTCTCTGCTTGGTGACACCTTATTAAAAGTGTTTTAAAATTTAGATCGAAATGAAGAAAAACCTAAATTGTGAAATTATCACGACACAGGAGCATTTTAAGGAAAAAATTTATACTTGCCATGACCAATCACAGCCTTTAGATCAAATTGGTAATATTTTGCAGGCTTAAAATGCTTCAGATTCTTCAAAACAAGGGTGGCGCGTATTAGCCACATGGGGCGTTATATGAACTTTTCCCCTATATGTAGCGTGTGTATGTAATAGCAGGCAGTAAGCAAAGCACATTTCTCATTCAATGGGTTTCCCGTTCCTTCACTCCCGTTCCCTTTCCCGTTTCCATCGCAAGACAAAGGAATGCATTGAAAGAAGGCCAAACGCCGGGAAGCACCCGGTTTTCTCTTTTTTATTTGTGATTGATCGGTGACAGAAAGCCTATGACAAATATCCCTCATCCTGCATGAAGCGTGAATAGTACACTGGTAAAATGCCGGACTGGCAAGACGCTTTGATTGGTAATTTGAGTTCGATTCTTACTACGGCGCTGTGGTTTTAATTTTTATTTTCTTGTTTCTGGGATGAATTATCCAATAGGAAGGAAATCCCATAAAATGTTTTTCTTGTTTCGCTTGAATGTAGTGGTCATCATTTTGGTTTGGAGCCGAGTCCTTATGCCAGTTACGGTTTTTCAAACATACCGTTTTCGGCACAGTGCACATTTCAGCGCATTATCGGCACAGAGATATGCTAAATAGGCATTGGATTTTTGCAACCTCTTCTATGGGTGAAACCATCACCATGTGCGTATCACAGCACTCAGAGGTATACGTATTCCAGCTTGAAATGAATCCTGATTGCTTTTCTTGAGCGATTTTCCGAACATTGTTTTTAGATATAAACTTTTTCGACTTAATATTTAGGTAAAATTTTTAATTAAGCACCTGTTATCCTTGGTACCGCTGCCAATAAATCAGCTCTCTCTACTTGAAGTTGACGGGGCCCTGGTCTTGAATACACGTACAAGCGGCTACATGCTGTTCGTTCACATGTGTGAATTATTCTTGGAGGCGTGCAAATCCTTTGCATACGTTCACACTAGCATGGCTTTCTTCAACACAGAACCCGGCAACGTTACACGATTTGTCTATGTATCGTGTGAACAACATCTTTTAAATATGTGCTCGCGAATCTCTTTTTTAAGCTTTTTTTTCCTCAGATTTAAGCTTTTTTTTGCCTTGAGAGCAGGCTTCCGCAAAGTACTGGCGAACGACAGTATTCTTGCGAATGTCGCACATGCACCTCGATGAAAGCTTCCCGAATATCTCTTCCCCGACAGTTTTAAAAGGAGCGGTCGGGCGATGTACAGCGATGGCTTGTTTTACCTCATGCGAGAGTTTGTTCGTGGGTATGAAAGTTTTTTAAGCTTCGAGACAGTTTTGGGAAAATCTTCGTGACAGTTTTCAATGCGTTGAATTTCGCATGACAGTACTACTCACTCCGTCCGACTGTAGCCGAGATTCGCTCGAGCCGAGTCAATTTCGAACGGACGTATTTTCCCTTTGCTTGAATCTACTGCGGGTGGTGATCACCCCAATCACCCTCCCCACCCCTTTCCGCCTAACCTGCACCGGCACCACACATCGCATTACGCCTCGGTCGTATGCTGGGGAGATGAAAACCGAATTGTCGGTTGGGTTCGCTACAGCTTAAAGCACAACACTTTCGGCAACGCATGCTTTGAGCAGATTGTTCAGATACAGCCTGGGTTCTTGCACAGTCGTCCGGCATTCTCGTAACATGTCCCGCCCAGCGTATCCGGCCAGCCTTCACCACCTTCTGGATACTGGGTTCACCGTAGAGTCGCGCGAGCTCGTGGTTCATCCTTCGCCTCCACACTGTGTTCTCCTGTACGCCGCCAAAGATGGTTCTTAACACTCGTCGCTCGAATACTCCGAGTGTACGCAGGTCCTCCTCGAGCAATATCCAGCGTCATATACAGGTTACACTTCGTGCGAGGGCTAAGTCTTCTCGACCGCAGTTGCTTGTGGAGTCCATAGTAGGTACGACTTCCGCTGATAATTCGCCTCCGTATCTCATGGCTGGTGTCATTGTCTGCGGTCACCAGTGAGCCGAGATAGACAAAGTCTTCGACTATCTCCAGCTCGTCGCCGTCGATCGTGACCTTGTTATTACTGGACAAGCGGGTTCGGTCGGTCTCGGATCCGCAGGCCAGCATGTACTTCGTCTTGGACGTATTAATCATCAACCCAATCCTTCCTGCTTCGCGTTTCAGTTTGCGGTAGATCTCTTCCACCGCCGCAGATGATCTGCCGACTATATCAATGTCATCGGCAAAGCACATAAGTTGACTGGATCTGTTGAAAATCGTACCACGCATTTCGCCCACCACTCGTAGAATAACACCTTCTAGCGCCACGTTAAACATCATGCAGAATAGACCATCACCTTGTCGAAGCCCCCTGCGCGATTCGAATGAACTCGACAATTCACCCGAAATCCGCACACAGCAGTCTGATCAGCTTCCCAGAAAAGCCGTTCTCGTCCATGATTTTCCAAAGCTCGTTACATTCGATCGTGTCGTATGCTGCTTTGAAGTGAAGTGATGAATAGATGGTGCTTAGGGACTTGGTGTTCTCGGCATTTTTGGAGGCTTTGCCGTAATGTGAATATCTGGTCCGTCGTTGACCGTCCCTCCATGAAGCCGGCCTGATGACTTCCCACGAATCTGTTTGCTTGTGGCGTTAGGCGGCGGAGTAGGATTCGGGACAACACTTTGTAGGCGGCATTGAGGACAGTGATCTCTCGGTTGTTCTCACAGTCCAATTATCGCCCTTCTTGTAGATGGGGCATATTACCCCCTCCTTCCACTCCTCCGGTAGCTGTTCTATGTCCCAACGTTATCCATTAAATGTGTAAACAAAAATTCTCCATTAAAACTTCCTCAATTTTTAATTTAAAACACTATCTTGATTTTGAACTTAGGAATATTTGTATGTATATCTTGAATTATTAAAAATAACAATGAGATAAAGAACAGTTTGTTCTAATTAAAAAAATTCAGAAACAATCAATAATCACATTGTGCTTAGCTCACACGAAACCATAAATAAAATCGAATGAAGACATAATAAAAATAATTAGCCGTTTATGGGATGCTTTTCATCTTCAACAAAGTGTGTCTGCAGAGGGATGAAAAACCTTCCACTTGGATCATTAATGGCGAAAAAATAAATAACTAGAACGCGTTGATTTATACCTTCAGCATCGTCTTCTGGTTTGTACTCATTTGAGCGACAGAATCCTCCAAGACAGTTATGTGCTGATGTGGGTGTTGACGGAACGTGTGGTATGTAGTTAATTTTTATGTCTGACATCAATAAGGATTCTTGGCCTTTGAGGCCATTGCGTTGAATTGAAATAAATAAAGAAGAGTGGTTGTGAAATTGTATTTTTGTTTAAGTCGAATTGGTTTTTTATTACATGAATTTAAAAAGGAATAGTTAAAAAGAATGGTGTTCTATTGAAAAGGTGCTATGCAAAAAAGTGATTCATATTCTTTTAAAAATCATGTTAATGAAGTGAAGGTTTAAAGCTCAGTGTGAAAAACCAACATTTAACTGAAATATGGAATGCAAAACATAAACCAACTACTAACGATTCAGTTGAATCGCATCCATGTAACAAAAAAAAAACGAGTAACAAGCTATTCAAATAGCGGCCTTTTGTTTAGCGACAACAAACAAACACTTCAACCCTGACTCAACAAAATCTACAAAGTTTCCGCTGATAACAAAAGGATAACGGTATAAATCCCGAGCGCATACAAACACATCCACACAGTTAAGGGCGTAAACAGTAAGGGCACGGAAGAAGAAGCAAATGCAGAGAAGAAAAAAACACATACAGAACGTGACAAAAGAGCTTACAACTTGTCGCGTCACACAACGATGATAGCGCAAAATGGTTATTACAAACTAAAGCACCCGATACAATCAGCCAAGAGTGAGAGAGAGCCGACCAGGCCAAGTTTCATTCATAATACACAATTCCGTCGCTCGGTAGACACCGGGACCAATTTACGGTGCCACTTTTTCCCCGTTTCACACCCGTGTATTCCATATGAAAAGGAGGTGGGGGTGCTCAAACGATTCAAAGTGTGGCCCAGAAGCACTCATTAACAAAACGACCCAAAAGGTGGAGGCACTGTTGCTGAGGGAGAGGGTTGTTTGGACGATAAAAGGATAAGCAGCACAATGCTCTAGTAGCTCCGTAGTACACACTTGACACTTACCGAGACCACTATGTGTGTGTTTATGTATGTGTATGTGTATGTGTGACCGTTTGTCATTAACCATTTCGTGACTGTCCACCGTTTTATTATTCCGATTGCAAATTGATGATGGGAGTACCTTGATTTTATAACTACTGTCACGAACTTCACACGTGATCCAATGTAATGGCTGTTGAAGCAGTGATTTCTTGACAGTTTGTCCGGATTAATGGTTTGATTACACTTTTTCTCGAGCACGATTGCTAATGATGAGTTTTCTATTATTCGATAGTGACAAATTGTTCAAATTTTTAATCTATCTAGACAATGAGAGGATTAGTATACTCACACTGTTGTCTTTGAAGCATTTTTTTCACAAAATTTGCTAGGTTAGAACAGTTTAAGTTATTCTGATGCAATATCTTTCAACTCCAAAATGAGAACATGCCCAGTTTACATGAAATCGTTATAGAAATGATAATATAAGTCGTTGAAGTTAAGAATGTTTGTGGCTATCGTATAAATCATGGGTGGCCAAACCGTGGCCCGCAAACGCATATTTGTGGCCCGCAGAGCTTTGATCAGCTTCAATGCTTTCAGATGAGAATTATACTGACAAAAAAGAGCAAGGTCAAAATATTTGGATCTCCTTAATAAGTCGTAATTTTTTAAAATCTTTTTCAAAATTTCATTTTATTAGTCTTCAAAATCCGCAGGAACTATTAAATGTTCAAATTTATTCAACAGTTTAACACAAAACTCATACATAATCAAAATGATAAATACGTCGAGTTGATATTGGATATCAAGATTTTGGAAAGCATTGTCTTTTTTTTATTAATTTACAGCACCATTTTCCGTTAGCGAAACTTTTTATAACGATCATAACAAATGGAACTTAGTGAAATGTTCTTTGACACCCAAACAGCCCTCTGAAAGCCAAACTTTTTTTACGCTTAAAAATTTAGAGCAGCTTACAAATCACAACTTTTTTTCTTCAAAACGCTTCGAAGATAAGGAAGTTATTGTTTATGCAAAATTCAAAATACAGTCCCCCCCCAATCATTAGTCACTTAACGTATCATTTCACCACAAAATGTTCGTTCATTCGGGTGTTAGTGGACCAAACATCAAGCTTTGCATGAATTTCAGTCATTAAATATTCCCTCTTTGATTTCAAACATGATTTTGTTTCCAATTTTGTTGAAAAATAAAAAAAATTTACCGAAACAATCAACGTTTTTCAAAACCACAATTATGGGTCAAAATTGAAGCTTGTAACAATTATTAGTCATATTGCCCACAATTATTAGTCACATAGAAGTCCATGGCAACACCCGAATATCAACATGAAAATCAACAAGTTTCTGGCAAACATTCAGGGGCATTCTTCGCTAGTATAGGGCGTTTGCTACTCACACATACAAGAGGTCTGTTGGGCACACATTAGAGGTTTTTATATGCGAAAAAAGCAAAATTCAAACAAAATGTTGGTTTTCCCTTAAATGAATGCTTAGTTTCTCTAAAAAACATTCAAAAAGTATATTTCGGATCATTTGCTAACAAGTGGAAACGATTCTGCGATAATTTTGTTGGATATCAGTGGGAAACCAAGCAAAACAAAAAATGAAAAACAAGCCAACCATCATTGTAAAGCACATTGAACGGTTCCCTCGGATCCTTTGTTCACGTTTTTGGGTCTATCATATAAAATTTAGAACCAGGAAGATGATGTTAAGAGTTTTCGTCACGAAATTGATTAATAAACTTGAGCAATATTTGTCCTGCTTTCACTAAAAACGCTCATATCCGTTGAAAGTCTTCATTTATGTTAAAGAACTTCACTCAAAATTAGAAAAAAAAACACAAACAAGTCAATAAATGATCTAGCTTTCGAAAAATGTGTTGTACATAAGAAACTTTTCAAAAGTTTTCATTAATTCTTCAAAAAATATCTTTTTTTAATAGATTTGTAATCATTTAACATGGGGCTGTCACATTTGTTTGCCCAACGGCTTACTCATACTAATGTACTGTGCAAACGCCCTATACGTTCAAGGGGAAATTGGGTTGAGCTAGCAACCAAGAAATGTTTTGTTTTGCTTGCGAAAAAGTGACCCATGATTGTGTGGAACTTGGTGGATTCTGCAACAATTATGGGTCACTTTTATTTTGCTAAATATTATTGAATTTTCGCATTTCATTCGCTCAGTTTTAATTGGAAAATGTAAACTCTTCTTTTGTGCTTATATGGGACCAATTCATTTGGTTGGAATCTTTGAAATACCCGCATAAGGGGCTTAACGGTTTGAAATGTCAACCTTATAACATTGGAATTTTATGCGATAGTTCCACCTCTTATAGTTACCCTTTGTTAAAAAGTATTCAAACAGCAATTTTACTGTTATCAAACGCACAGATAATATTTTTAATGCATTTTGATGATATTGTCGATTAACTAAAAATAATAATATGATATAATTTCTTTTGGTTTAGTAGATATCAGCAGTTCTAATGATCGGTGACTATTAATTGTGTGTGACCCATGATTGTGGGGGGACTGTAGTTCATAAATTTGGAAAAATATAACGACCAGCTCATTGCTTTATTTTTAAACGTTTTTGTTAAAAGTATACCACAAATAACTTAGATATTTCAACTTAAACATAAACAATCCAAAATGCCAATAATTTTTTTAGATCAAAATCGTTTTGCCAATCATTTTTTAGGTCAAAAAACACATGAACTAAGAATTTCAGAATTGTATGCAAAATTTCAGTCGATTCCCAAAAATAAACAAGCTTTTGTCAGAATATGTTTTGCCATTTATTGCAAACCAGATTTAGAATACAATGTCGATTAAATGACCACACTGAATTGATAAACAGAAACTGCTTTTTCGCGGGCCTTCTCCGTACCATTGGACAGAAATTCGGGCTTCATAGTGGTTATTTCAGAATGTATTTAGACTAGCTTGAAGTGCGTAAATGTTTTTGGTGTTCTGGCATAAATTTTACTTTTGGAATATGTTCACAAAAAGAAAATGTGGTAGGTACTTGTAAATTCTGAGAACGAGGGAGACAGTTCCAGTTTTGAGACAATGATTTTGAAGGTACGCACTCACAGTTTTCACATTTGAACGATCGTTTTGGATGTAAAGAACTAGAATTTTAGCGCGTTCTCTTGGTTTGTATTAACTTATAACTAAAATGGCACTGACGTTTCAAATTGCGTTTATAAGGCTATGATCATTTAGTATCCGGGCAGTTACAAATGTGTGTATTTTAAAAACTATTCATTTGATCGAAAAACTTTCTATGTGTAGTATTTTAACCAATATTGAATAATATTGTCTCAGCTTTAAATCGATCAAGAGAGAACAGCAATCAACAAAAGGGATCTTAATACCCTGTATCAAGAAGGGAAATAAATGATATGATCAGAAGTTCTTGGATCGTTAACCCGAACACATGGTTTTATTTATTTTCCGTCCGACCTCCTCCACATTACCTAAACCCCATATTTAATGTTAAAACACTATGGAGGAAATGAAGGTGTTAATATGACATTTAATGTAAAAATAAAAAAAAAAAATTTATTTATCAATGATTTCCAGAAATACTCTAACTTTTTCATAAAATCTTTTTTTTTATCTTTGCACACTTTTTTCAGTAAAAAAAAAATCAATATTTTTTTTACCACAGAAGCAAAACCTTTGCAAAATCATGATATTTTAAAGAAAATCACCTGGAAAAAGCAATTGGAATCTGGTTGGAACCTTTTCATGAGTAGGCATCTCGAAAAATTTGGTCTCTTAAATCCGGTTTTAAAATAGATTTTTTGTCTATCAGAACACATCTGTCATATTGCGTAAAAACCGGATGCACGAATTGCGATCTTTGGAATTGATCATTATTAGTTATTTACTTGGTGTCTACTAGTCAGGCAACACTTTCTGCCTGCCAGAAATGGATTTTTTGCATTATTTAAGAAATCTGCATTCAGTTATCCCCAATAACCATAGAATATTTACCATATTTAAGATCAAGGGTTGCACTCCGATGGTTGGTTTGAACTTCGTGTGGATCCTAGAGTGGCTCCTTATACTTCTTAACCATTTGGCCCGAAAAAAAAAATCAGAAAGAATCAACCGTTCATGAGCTTTTAAGTCAACAATGTTGAATTTTCGAGGCGCAAAATGCGTAAAAGGAACAAATTTGTGCAAAACTATTTTTACCATGCCTTATTGCATCGTAAATATCTCAAACACACGTTAACTTAAAAATCTGTCAAAAATAGGCAAGATAGTCCTTTTCATAACCAACAAAACGCTACTAAAGTGTTGCATATCCGAGCTCTATTAACGTAGCTATCACCGAAATAAAGTGCCCGGATACTAAATGATCATAGCCTTATGTCGAAATCGACTGGAAAAATGCAGAATTATTCGACTTTCATGTCAATCCGGAACAAATTTGAAGCTCATCAAAGTTGAAATATAACTATCGAAATTGCTAATTTGTTTCTATACTATTTAAAAAATCTGAGTGCTGGAAGATTTTGTTAGATTATTATTTGTTAGACTAAAACATCTGTAGAAATTATAGCGATTTTCCATAAAATTAAAATTCAGAAAAAAAGATTTGTTTTGTTTTTAAAATTTGTTTGCATATCTACTCTGAAACCTCATAGATACTTTGAAATAATGTAAAAGTCCTTAAAAATCAAAAATATTTTTACAACCATTAAACTGTTTTTAAAATTTTAATGAAACAAATATGTGAAAAAAAATATTTATTAAAAAAAAATAAAATAAAGAAAAATATGCTTGGTTTTTTTTTGGCCCGCAGACAAATCTCATTTCTATAATTTGGCCCGCTGGCTGAAAATGTTGGCCACCCATGGTATAAATGTTTGTTCTGATGGTTTTTTCTGAGGAATTGACGCTCGATCCGGTCTCTTTCTCTCTTCTTGATTCGAAAAAAATGTGCGTCATGAAACTTCAACATCTCTTCTAGAGCTACTGCTTGACTCTCAAACAACAAATGATTTGGCCTTGTGGGGAGATGCTGGCGAGCTGACTCGGAGGGTTGGAGTTCGATACTTAATGCAGCAAAACCAGTATATACGTGTCATACATTTTCATGATTCGGATTATATTGAATTACAATTTGCACGATTTGTAATGCGAATCATTAACGACTACCCTGATTCTTTTTGAAATATACTTTGACAGTTTAAATCATTATTTAGATGGTTGAGGTTGTAATTTTGTAGGTCTTCGCTAAATATGCGATTGGGAATATCTTTATATACGACATTTTTCATAAAAATATGGAAAGTTTTTCGACTTACTGGGTCGTCTTCTGCGACTTGAGTGCAGGGCTCTCATTTTCCGTCAGTTGAATAAAAAGAAAATTATTTCTAATGCGTTTTTTGCTGTCAAATTCAAGTTGTTATCGTACAATTTATTATTTTCCTGATTGCTGAATTTTTTGTCATATTGTCATTTTTGTCATTTTTGTCATTTTTGTCATTTTTGTCATTTTTGTCATTTTTGTCATTTTTGTCATTTTTGTCATTTTTGTCATTTTTGTCATTTTTGTCATTTTTGTCATTTTTGTCATTTTTGTCATTTTTGTCATTTTTGTCATTTTTGTCATTTTTGTCATTTTTGTCATTTTTGTCATTTTTGTCATTTTTGTCATTTTTGTCATTTTTGTCATTTTTGTCATTTTTGTCATTTTTGTCATTTTTGTCATTTTTGTCATTTTTGTCATTTTTGTCATTTTTGTCATTTTTGTCATTTTTGTCATTTTTGTCATTTTTGTCATTTTTGTCATTTTTGTCATTTTTGTCATTTTTGTCATTTTTGTCATTTTTGTCATTTTTGTCATTTTTGTCATTTTTGTCATTTTTGTCATTTTTGTCATTTTTGTCATTTTTGTCATTTTTGTCATTTTTGTCATTTTTGTCATTTTTGTCATTTTTGTCATTTTTGTCATTTTTGTCATTTTTGTCATTTTTGTCATTTTTGTCATTTTTGTCATTTTTGTCATTTTTGTCATTTTTGTCATTTTTGTCATTTTTGTCATTTTTGTCATTTTTGTCATTTTTGTCATTTTTGTCATTTTTGTCATTTTTGTCATTTTTGTCATTTTTGTCATTTTTGTCATTTTTGTCATTTTTGTCATTTTTGTCATTTTTGTCATTTTTGTCATTTTTGTCATTTTTGTCATTTTTGTCATTTTTGTCATTTTTGTCATTTTTGTCATTTTTGTCATTTTTGTCATTTTTGTCATTTTTGTCATTTTTGTCATTTTTGTCATTTTTGTCATTTTTGTCATTTTTGTCATTTTTGTCATTTTTGTCATTTTTGTCATTTTTGTCATTTTTGTCATTTTTGTCATTTTTGTCATTTTTGTCATTTTTGTCATTTTTGTCATTTTTGTCATTTTTGTCATTTTTGTCATTTTTGTCATTTTTGTCATTTTTGTCATTTTTGTCATTTTTGTCATTTTTGTCATTTTTGTCATTTTTGTCATTTTTGTCATTTTTGTCATTTTTGTCATTTTTGTCATTTTTGTCATTTTTGCCATTTTTGCCATTTTTGTCATTTTTGTCATTTTTGTCATTTTTGTCATTTTTGTCATTTTTGTCATTTTTGTCATTTTTGTCATTTTTGTCATTTTTGTCATTTTTGTCATTTTTGTCATTTTTGTCATTTTTGTCATTTTTGTCATTTTTGTCATTTTTGTCATTCTTGTCATTTTTGTCATTTTTGTCATTTTTGTCATTTTTGTCATTTTTGTCATTTTTGTCATTTTTGTCATTTTTGTCATTTTTGTCATTTTTGTCATTTTTGTCATTTTTGTCATTTTTGTCATTTTTGTCATTTTTGTCATTTTTGTCATTTTTGTCATTTTTGTCATTTTTGTCATTTTTGTCATTTTTGTCATTTTTGTCATTTTTGTCATTTTTGTCATTTTTGTCATTTTTGTCATTTTTGTCATTTATGTCATTTTTGTCATTTTTGTCATTTTTGTCATTTTTGTCATTTTTGTCATTTTTGTCATTTTTGTCATTTTTGTCATTTTTGTCATTTTTGTCATTTTTGTCATTTTTGTCATTTTTGTCATTTTTGTCATTTTTGTCATTTTTGTCATTTTTGTCATTTTTGTCATTTTTGTCATTTTTGTCATTTTTGTCATTTTTGTCATTTTTGTCTTTTTTGTCATTTTTGTCATTTTTGTCATTTTTGTCATTTTTGTCATTTTTGTCATTTTTGTCATTTTTGTCATTTTTGTCATTTTTGTCATTTTTGTCATTTTTGTCATTTTTGTCATTTTTGTCATTTTTGTCATTTTTGTCATTTTTGTAATTTTTTTCATACTTAGAAAATAATAGTCAAAATATTGAAGATGCCAATAAGTTTCGAGAACCATGAATCAGCTATTATGTTAATTGAAAAATCAATTTGGAACCAGGATTTCAAATGAGCTTTTCACTTTTATTTTATTCCTGAAAAGAAATCTAAATGATTCTCAAGATTTTGAAAATGGATACAGAATACTTAACATGAAAATAGAAATACAATTTTCCTTTTGATGATATGGAACCAGAAATTTATTTAAAATTCAATATTTTGAACTGAAGTTTTTTAAACACTGCGAAAATATTGAAATTTGTAGCAGAATTCTGAACCTGAAATAAGTTTTCGAGGTTTTGACATCAGTTCTGAGTCGAAGTTACCCTGGAATAACCTTACTCAATCTCAAAAATATGATTGAGAATTTAAAAATTTGCGTTTAAAATAGAATACTTCGCTTTCTTTTCCAAGACCTTTATGGGGGAGAGGAGGGTTTAACAAAATAAATAAATGCAAAATAAAATGCAAAACAAAATAATAAATGCAAAATAAAAACGTTGGAGCCGAAATCCTTCCCCGTTAGCACCATGTGGGCAGAACAGCACATAAATTATGCTCCGACATCGACATCGGTCGGTGACTGGCAGAACATAAAAACGGACAAATGTGGCATGTCAGACGAGTCCATGCGTACATTTTGATAACGATGTTAGTTTTTTTTTTCGTGCCTTGACGTACCCTCTTCTGTCCCAGAGTCACACAGGAAGGGTTTCACGAAAATGAACCTCGATATATCCTTCCAGTCCAGTCCATGGCACATAAATTCCTCAGACTAGTGTGACTGAGTGTTGGGTAGGATTTCGTCAGCTTTGATGGATCCTAACGATGCGATGTCCGATTTTAGTGTGGTACCTTGGTTTTACTACATATGCAAGTAGTGAAACATCACGATAAAATCGCCCACTCTCCATGGAGAGCATCTGTCTGTGGTTGCAGTTTGGAGAGCACGAATTTATGGGCTTGTAATCGGTTTTAGTGCGCTCAGCCAAGCTTCACGGGAATCGGATGTTTAGCCAGTTTTATTAACCAATAACGATGAATTGATTGCCGGAATTGTGTTCTCAGCCCATGGGTAGTTATTTCTCACACGAACAATCAAGGCATGATTTCTGCACCGCGACTAACCAAATTGGGTCAACTCTCTAATGCTCTAAGCTCATTATTTGGGTATTTCGCAATTTACCGCAACCCCTTTTCTACCCCAGGATTCGAAACAGAACCCAAAAAGGAACCATTCTGTCGGAGATGAGTAACTTTTAATGACACCTCAACAATAACCACAATTCCATTTTCAAACGAAACCCCAGAAAACGCTCTAAGCAAATGGAAAACAATCGCATTGTGACGATAAAAGTTTTACCCACCCACAGTTTGTCGGAAACATTTTCAACCCCACCCCCAACAAGTTCAGTCTGCGCTCACAGGGTCTTATGATTGTGGCGAAAAAGCCTTCCTTCCTTCCAGAAAACCGGAACCATCATTAGCAAGCATTAGTGGAGGGAGCTTTTTGAGCCAGCCAGCAAACATTGAACCGCCACCATTTTGTATAGCTTTCGCCAACGTTGTTGTTGTCAACTTTTCATTCCTCGGAAAGTTCGGAGATATTGCCCCGGATAGCAGAAATGCATATAATTTTCAGCATCATTAGCAAACAATACATTTCACATTGTGACATTGAGCGTTTCGTTGTTAGGTGGGAGCTTCGTGAACAAGCACGAGTTAGACGGTTTAATTCCGTTCAGGGCCATTTAAGGATAGGCATAGATATTTTAAATTACTTAGTAGAAATCGATTTACTATTTGTATTCATAACGTCAATTGTACAATAACTGAGAGTTTCATTAACATTTCCTTAAGGAATTGTTTCGATTGTGAAGGTTTCTGATGTTCTCGTACATATTAAAAAAATGCTTTCAACCTGAATTCTTATGTTGATCAATTTTGTGCACGCTTACAGAACTTCAAATGGTTTCAATTTGATGATTTCTTCTCAAGAGTGGTACAGAGCTCGGGATATAACTTATCGAACCATTTTAAAAGTTTTATGAAAAATTTTAAAATTTGAGTTGAACACTGCTTCAAAATATATTAAAACAGTAAATCCAAGTTTTTAATCTGACAAGTTAGGACAAATATTTTTGAATTTACAATGAAATGAAGTTTACGTAAAATAAGAAAAAATACAAAGATTTTCTCAATTTTACACAAATTTTAATACTCAAAATAATAGGTTTCATGTCACACTGTAGTCCGTGAATGTGAAATTATATTGGAATTGTTCATATATGAAAAAATATATTTAAAAAACCGAAAAATCTGTGTGTTTTACGAAACTGCCCAATAATATGTTTTGTTGCATAAATGAATCTATGACGAAAACAAAATTATTTTTGAACTGCATGTTTTCTCACAGCTGATTTGAACCTTTTTTTATTGACAATCGAGTTCTATTTAAATTACTCAATTACAAAAACAATCGGACATAGCAACTTTTTCAATGAAGAATAAGTCTCAATTACCTTAGTAAATGTACACCTTTCATTTACGAATAAATTGCCTTATTTCGTGGACATCAATAAAAGGTGTTTAAGACCATTTTAAGTTTCCTATATTTATTAATTTGTTAATATTAATCCGTTAAAATGGCGAAATAACTATTCCAGAAAAATAAGAGGAAACAATATCACACAGATTTTCATGGACTGTTTCACAGACATCACGGATATTTTCACTTCTTCACTACTTGAACAGATTATATAGATGAAGTAAAAAAAAAGTCCAGAAACGTGTGTAAAATTTCAAATGGTATCTTTGAAAAAAGCCGTTAAAAATTGACGAGTCAACTTTTGAAGTATCTTATTCTCGAAGGCACAATCCTCCTTTGTGTATTTAAATCAAATTTTTAGTAACATCGTTGGTGAGCTGACAGCAGAAGATTACTTCCAAAAATTTAGAACATAATTTTTCTTTGTAGAAAATTGATCGGAGTCCCGATGTAAAATTTAGTACTGACGTGATAACACGATCTCAAAAATAAAAATAAACCTCAATAGAATGGATAGCTTCAATAAGATGAAGTCAATAATATGTTAGGGTGATTTGCCAATTGTTGTCCTCTGCCCCATCGTTGCACAGGATTACTTAAATTGTTTTTATTTCAGCCATCTTAAGATTTTTTCTAAATAATACTGGATCAAGTTAATTGTTGTTTTCTCACGAAATATGGCTTTTTACGATGATTTTTTCAATAAAATATGCATCTTATGACAATTTTACTTTTTCTCGTTTATTTCGCGCCGTTTTAGTGCTAATTGTTAACGAAAACCATGAGATTCATTCAAAGGTAAATAAGGTTTTACAGCAGAACAAAACATTTTTCGTTTCGGTTTTCTTCACGAAATGATTGTTGAGCAATTTGAACTATGTTCGTGTAAAAAAATTTCGAATCATACAGAACTAGAAAAAAATATTTTATCGTGCAAACATTGGTCAGCTCAATCTTTTCTTGCCCCAATAATGTACATTTCTGTATTCTCTACCTGTACGCACAACTAATACGGTTTATAAGATGTGATCATTCATTGATTACATTCAACTGATGAAAACACGAGTTGTCTCCCTTCCAAAGCCGTTCGCTAAAAATCCGTTTCGGGGAAATTTGAACTGTAGTTTGATTTCGTTCTCCTGGCTGCAAATGTTAACCGATTTTGATGATATTATATTCATTGTCTAGGTAATTTATTCTAATTACTCAACATTTCAAAATAAAGTTGTTTAGTATTACCAGATTATCAGAAACTGGTCCAGAAAGTAAAAAGTCCGAAAAATCAATTTTATTTTTAAAATACTCATAACTTCTGACAGCTTTTCTGTATTTAACTGTTTTATTTATGTTTGAAATTGTCAAGAATCCATCTATCCGAAAATGTATAGATATGTTGGGGTCCAATGAAAGTGTTGACCGCTATGACTAATCTTCCGGTAGAAAAAAATCATACTTTAAAAAAACGACATCCAATTTTGGCTTTACTTAGCTCTATTTCATTTCCCAATGAACCGATTTTCAAAACTCAAATTTTAATTTTTTGACGTTGATTTGATCATTGTTTTCATAGAACATAATTGGTCTGTCAAAATTACCAGTTCATCAGTATATTGGAATGAAGATAAAGATGTTTGAAATGTGCGCTTCGGGTCATATTGACCCGAACGGCTTTGGAGGGTTAATTTGAAATGGCATATTTTTTTCACTTTATAAGTGGCTAACTACGCTCAACTTGTAATTTTATAAATTCCTGTTTTCAAGTTCACTGTTTTTCACTTAGAATGAAAGTCTCCAATTTTCATTTAATCATTTGAAACTGGACTGCTTTGGAAGTTCACGATCGAATAACGTTTTTTGCTGTCAAAAGAAAATTTATAAGTTGCTATAAAAGTCAGTAAACAAAACATTCAGACCGGCCCGCATAACAGCCAAATGAAAGAAAAAACTTTCGATTGCAAATTTTTGCTTTTATTTCTATGCCTTAATGAAAATCTTCTAATAAGTAGATTATTAGCCTAAAAATAAAAATAATTAGAACGTTTTTACAGAATCAAGCTGTCAAAATTTAAAAAAAATTATTTTAGATTTTTTTTATTTTTGCTTGTTAAATGGATTCCTCTTACTTAAATCAAAAATTGATATAAATATTGAATGAACTTCAAGTTTTCGGCTTATTTTCTAATTGCAATAGTTTATAATCACAAAAAAACTGAATTAAAAAAAAACACATAAAAATAAAAATTATCATTTTTGTTTGAAATTGAAGAGGTTGATTTCCATGTGGAAATCATTCGGTGCTTTTTGAAAATTATTAACGTCATCACCCTCGGATTTCAATTAAAAGCATTGCAATCAAATTTACAGCAATAAGCGTTTGCCTTTCATTTGACAGATTTTTGTGTTGTGAGAATGAAAATTGTAGACGGAATCTTCACAATCATATCACATCGTATTCAATCATCTTTTCATCAGTACTTAGTACCTTTAAAAATATTATAAGTGTTAAAGAGCCTTTTAGTACGTTTTATGGTATTCCAATTTCTCAAAATTTCGTGCTGCTAGGACATATTAAGAAAAAAAAAATCCCATTACTGGGTAAATAAGGTCTAATAACACTCCATTAAGATGAACTCCTATCAAATCCAATGACAGATTTAAATTTTCGAGAAAAAATTCAGTAAGACAAATTTTACAAAGACATGTTGGCTGAGCCTTACGAAGGCTTCTAAGATGTGCAACTGTTGGAAAAAATAGAACAACAGTCTCAAAATATTTTCCAATGATATTGGAAAAGATCTCATTGACATTGACGGTCATACAAAAAAATGTTAAACGACTGGAGAAATTTTTATTCAGTTTTTCAATGACAGTCGCTCAGAAAAATGTCATCGAATTAATCATTTCGATAACATTTTTTACTTATGACAGTCGAAGTTGGTTCTTTTGGTCCTCTGACTGTCGGAATGACATTTTTGAATTTTGGATTCCGTGACAGTCATGGAAAATTCAAAAAATGTCATGATTTTGACAATAATGAAGTTCATTGACCACGCCCAATCTGGCCGGTTCCTGAATTCGAAAAATCGAAATGATAAGATTTTTACTTGCGACACATGAATAGAAAGCTCTTGATCTGTACATGATGAGAATTGATAGGAAAAGTGGTTTCAAGACAGGCCCGTGCCAAGGACTCGTCTATGGGGGGGGGGGGGATTTTCGATATTGAAATTTAGCTAAATGGTAGCTAATGGTAGATGACAAAATACCACCGAAGGCGAGAAAAATTAACGACATGTTTGTAAACACTTATTTTATGAACACCTCTTTGGGATAAAGTTATTTTTCGTTACTGTGGTAAATTCAATTCTTGAACTGCAAAATTTTCACTATGAAAAAATCTCCAGGAGGGGCGATTAAACCCCTAACTCACCCGCACCCCCCCCCCCCCCCCCACCCCCCCCCCCCCCCGTTCGCACGGCCTTGTTAGGGGACATCTGGCTCTGGCCATGGCGAAAAAATACGTGGAAAACTCAGAATGGTTTAGAA